>NC_134406.1:222399463-222691963 GCF_038048845.1 Mixophyes fleayi | reverse complement strand
ACACTACCCATAGATACTACATTTCCACTGACCAATAGGTAGTCAGGATGCCAATAGATCAGTAAGCTCAATCTAGTTGCCGAGTGGACTGATTTTAGTTCAATTTGGCCACAAAGTGTTGATTGGTTTGGGGAAATGGGTCTCCCCTTACATAACTGCCCTGTCAGCGGATGTATGCAATTAGCATCTTTTTAGCCCTTTAAATGTACTGTGGAGTAGCACCCACTTTGAGCGACATCATCAATGGCAGCCCCAAATTGAAAAAAGTTATGACTGTACATCTTTGTATGACATTACAAAGAAACTATGCTGACGTTACAAAGTTATAGACCTATCACTCTCTTTAACATTGTGCTGACACACAAGATAATTTGAAAACACACAAATTATATAATGCTCCATAAAATATTATAATAATTAGAAGCATCCAGAACAATTATAATCCACATATCTATTTAAATTGCATGATATTGTATTTAGTTCTCCCATACCAGCTTATCAATTGGATCATTATAACATTTAGATAATTAAGATCTATTGTTGTTTAATTAATAGTAGCTGTAAATAGAATTTAGGTGAAAAGTATTTTGTTTGTTTTTTGTGGGGCAGAAATGAATAACTAATGTATAAGATACAGTATTACACTGTTTTTATTGCAATAATTTAAATATCCTTTAATACATGTTTTCATCAACAGATTGTAGCACTTAATTAAAAAACAAAATACAGCTTTTTATTTCTTATATTTATTAATATCACATTGCAGTTAGAATATTAATGTATGCATTTTATGTATCATTGTCATTATTTGTCTATCATTAGCATTTTTATACTACAAAAGGAATTTCAGAGCATTGTATCGTACCTTATTTATTTCTGAACATCCAGCTGCACTGTGATTTCTGTCTCTCTGCTTTCCAGTAATGTAAACCAAGGTAACCTGTGACTATCACTTAGGCCCTCCCACTCCAGAGCACCTGTGCTCTGCCCTGCAGCATTCTTCGTTACACATAATTAACCCTGAACACCTGCTCCACAGTTCATTGATGTAAATGCTTTAAAACTCATAGTATATTTGTGTGCTTGTATAATCCATGTAATATGTTATTTCTAAAGATTGCAAAGTATACATATAACATAAGTTATTATTCACAAGCAAAGGCCAGAGCCATAACTAGACATTTTAGCACCCAAAGCAAAAGAGAACACTGGTGCCCCCCCCTACCTTTTTTGGTAGGCACATATTGCACACTGTTATGGCTCTGCAGTTTGTCTACAACTGGGTTTATTTGCAGCACAAATAACACAAATGAAAATATTAGTTAGGGCAAGGCACTTTGATCCTCAAGCTTGCACCTCTCTGCTCTGTTTTAGAGTTTGCACGTGTGTTTTAAAACGGCTTGAAAAGTGCAGATTATCGATCATTGATCCTTGTGACAACACACTTAGCTGTTCACAACTTAGCATGTATTAAAGTCATGAAGTCATTTAGATCTGCTGGGCTTTAATGTGTACTAAATCATAACTGCCAACATGGAATCAGGACAGTTCCACACAAACCCCAAATAAAACGTCCACTTCCTATACAGAAACACCCATATTGGGGCAAAACTCTGCCTGGTTTTGTAATCCCTGCCCCTTTTACAGTTTTTGAATTGGGACGGTTGGGAGCTATGGCTAAACTGTGAACACCAGCATTTTGCAAGTGATTAAGTGAGTGCTGTTAATGCTTTGATGTAAATTGATAATATTGTTATAACACCATTACAATATTTGAGGACTGTTTCCAGGCTTTGCCTCCGGTCTGAGGAGAGAGTGCTGCAGTCACATTAACAATATGCGTACAAAAGCTCACAGGCGCGTACTAAGGGGGAGTTTCCAATTGCCCAGAAGCCCTCCATCCCTGTGTCGGTATCACTTGTAGTCTTGTTGCTCCATTGACCTCATGGGGCTGCTGGAAAGCAGCATTTTTTCCTTCTTTAAATAAGTGGGCGGACCCGAGAATACGTCCTATCTTCTTAAAGTGTGAATGTAGGGTCTGTGCAGCCTATTGCTGCAGTGCAAGGACAGCCCTACTGACAGCCCTGCAGGTACAGAGAAAGCATATCGTGGCTGCCACACTCCACTACAGAATACAGCAAGAGAAAAGTGAAATAAAAGTGAGACAGAGGAATAGAGAGAGGATAAACTAAATGAGAGGGTATACAAAAAAATTAAATAATAATAAATTAATAGCATTCACATTTAATAAATAGGTCTATTTCCCCACCAACCAGCCACAACAATAGGTAAATAGCAGTCACATCAAACAAATAGGGCTCATCTCTCACAACTGAGCCAATCACTAAATGAATAGTCCTTATTGCCCCTTCTCAGACCCACATTTAAGGAAAAGCCTGTCTAAACCAGCATTAAATAATAGTCCCATCAACCCACCTTAAATTAGTAGGCCATACCTTTAAATAACCCTACCATCATTCCAGCTATAAATGTCCCCTCACCCTCACCTTAGTGGCTCACATACTCACCTAACCAATAAATTAATAACCCAACCCTTGTCCTCAATAATAAATTAATACCACCCACCCACATTACATTAAGAAATCCCATGACATCTTTTTCCATCCTAAGTGTTGTAGGATTCATCTGCCTGCCTCCATTGCAGTTATAGTGTACGCAGGCACATGTGTAGAGGTGTCAAATCAATAATTTATTATATATATTCATTCTCATGACACTATAAAAGCCCCAGCGCAGGTTAATTAGAATGTTTAGTAAGATGTATAACTTTGCAAAATTTAAATAAAATTTTTTGAAATGGAAAAGGTGTCATGGGATGATCTGCTGCCTTGTAGCCTCAGAGATGGCCATGGAGAATGGAGGAGACAGCAATCTGTGACGAGGCAGCCAAAGGGCAGGTGAAGGGATCACGGACTAACCCCCAGCCCTGGACTAGACTGCTCCTCTCTATGTGACAGGGAGCCAGGCCAGTAAGGGAGCTGGAGGCCTGCAACTTTTTATAAAAACAAAATCTTCTGATTGCCATGCTAGTGCCCTCCCCCAACTTCTCCGATGCCCTCTGTGCTGCTACAGGTCCAACTTATAATATTGTAAGACACAACCCTTTGGAACTCTGTAAAAGAACATCCAGATTGGCTTGAATTTTCTTTTTTTAAATGATGTACATGTATTTTATTGTGGATTTATATTAATGCATTCTACATACTACACTATACTGTTGTTCCTTGTCCCTGTCTTTTCTGAGAACTCTAAGGACTTAAGATTTTCTTGTGGTGAAGGACGCAGAGGACCATAAAAGTATTTTTATCAGAGGCTAACGTTAAGGAGTGCTTAACTTACTACACTTTCAATTGTTACTATTTATTCTGTCTTTTTCTCTAAATAGTACTAGGAACTGAAACCATCCAAGAAGGATGTACACAAGAGGATAAATCCCAGATAAGCTTTCTTTTATATTAATTTGGTATGTATGCATTTTATACATGAATATGCATTAATGGCACTTTATTTAGCATGCTACACTAGTAGGCATCTGTACCTTTCCACTTCTCTCTTCAGACTTGCCACACTTGATGTAAAAAGGATGCCAGCAAGCTGATTATTGTAAAAGGAGTGTTTTGAGTTTTATGTGTGTCTTTTCAATATTTGTTGGACATCTTTTGCATGGATACTATGGGGCTGACGCAGTGTTGGCCGTCTCAGATGCAATTTGTATTCATTGTATGGGCATATGCAAAACTGCAAGATATGTGCAGGTCAGTACCAGTAGCATTTGTGCCCAGACATATGTTACATACACTTATGCTAATCTTTATAACCATTTCTTTTATTTCCAAAATATGTATTCACTAGTAAGCATCATTAAAATGTCAAACACCTCTCTAATACAGAAGAAACAACTCCCAGTCTTGTATATGTGAATAAAAATACTTAAACATGCACACAGAATAATAATATATGCACATGCAATGAAGAAAGCCTGTATCAATGTCATCAGAACGTTCACAAACAGTCAAACTCATGAGGTTGGCTATTGCATGTGACCATCTGTTATTTGCACCTACCTTTGGTCACCCACAAATAATACCGATTGGTGGGGTGTATATGCAACCTACTGTACCCAGCCTTCTTTAGAATGTCACTTTCCTCTACCTTGCTGTCTAAAGCCGGTATAAGTGCCAGAATCACTCAAAATGGCATAGGCACATATGCCTGCAGACACTTTTCTGGGCATATGCAGAGTGATTTCACGCAAGATACACTACACAAACTGGTAGTACTCACTGTACGACAATCGAGTATAGTGACATTGCCACTTCTTTTTTGCACTGTTTTTTTTTGTTTGTAAGATACAAGAATGATCATTATGATAGACAATAAATGTCAATGGCAATTCCAATCTCAAAACCATACTTGAGACCCTCAAACCCTTTTTGTTTTAAACTATACCCCAGATAATTTTACCGTGATATTAAAGGGTTTTTCAATTTAAATAATAATTTTACTAAATCTCCTCCCTTCTCTACTACGTTAGTGAGGGTCCATCCCTTGGATCCCCCACCGTTTGCTGAATTTAGCAGGGTCCCAACCAGGCGCGGGCTGGGAGAGGGAAGCCCGGGGGGCACACAGGCGGCCGCATCACATGAAAAGTGATGCGGCCACGTCATTGATGACGCGGCCGCATCTCATGTCATCAGATGCGGCTGCCGGGGAAAAGGTGGTATATTACATCCAGGGGGCGGCCGGCCGCTGCCCCCCTGCCCCCTGGGCCAGCCCGCCCCTGGTCCCACCACTTCTATAGCTGGTACCTCTGCTGATCACCTTTGCCACTACTGGGCTCTCTTCGGAGGGATCCAAAACAGTGGCTCTATGGCATTAAATTAATGAAGCTGTGTCAGATTTCTTCTGCTATCGGAGAGTCGAGCAGCATCTAAGGTGGTCAACAGAGGTAATAGCTCGAAAATACCTAATTTTAATATAACTATTAAGAGCAGAAAACCTATTGCTGTATGCCATATGGGTCCATGCAAATGATAGTATACATCTTGTTAAAACATCTACCCATAAGAAGATAACATCTGTTATAAAATTAGTTATCTAATAGGCTAACATCTTGGCCTTCTAGGAATGAAGATGATCCTGTGAGAAAAATATGACTGTTGGGGAGATGAGAATACATTTCAAATGTTTGTAAACATAGTGCAGCAGAAGAGGAGATGAATTTAGAGTTGAGTGATCAGTTCTAACAAATCCAGATTTTGGATCAATTTTTTTATGGTCCTCATCCGTTGGTCACTTTCTATCACTTCTATAATAGCAAATGAATATTAAATCAGACTATCAAGTAATCAGCGTAAAACAATGTCGTTCCCCATGGTTGCCGTTCTGCTTTGTGGGTTCTTGGCAAAAAGAAGGAAAACATGTTAAACTGAGCTATGAACTATCTTTTAAAATATCTCTTTATTTCTAATTCTCCAAAATACAAAAGGTTAACAAATGTGAGTATTAAATATCTACACATTTTTTTCCCATGATCCCCCTCCCCTGGAACAGTGTTGCATGAACATATCTGCAACACTTACACTGCATACATACCAAAGTAACAGTGTTCTTCAGGCAGACACTACAAGCCTGCTGTACAAACATTGTCCTGAAGGTAATTAATGACCGATTTTTCTGTGCAACATTTTCTGTTAAATAAATAAAATTTTACCTGCACTTTCTTTCATTCTCTGTGAATACATCTCATGTTGTGACAATTTTATACAACATTCCATTGTGTTCTCTGAGAACAGTTTAACAAATGTACCTTTAGATCTTTCCTCAAAGGATTTTTATGTTTTGTTTTGCCAACAAAATTTACGTTTACTTTAAAAAAAAAGTGAACATGAGAGATGTATGATCTGGACAGATGAAGAAAGAAATAAGAAAGACATGCTAGTAAAATCAACCCCTACAATATGTGCATGTCATGTCATGCTAAAGCTATTAGCCTTATCATGTTGCCATGGAACAATTCTTGTTTATGAATAGCAATGTTCTCTGTGGAATTAATGCCTAGAATTAACTGAGTCAATTATATATATGTTAAGTGTATAGTTGCTAATGCCTTTCATTTTATTCATCAAACTTTATCAGAAAAAAATACCTGTTTGATGTGTTATAGTAAAATATCTATAACAATAATAGGAACAAATGCGGGATTCTTATTTAAAGCTTTGAAAGGGTCCTTACATTAACTTAAAAAAACAAAACAAAAGTCACAGTCTCACTTTATGGTGAAGACATCACTCACCTTATCTGTTCTGCTCTGTCCCAGTCAGAATTAGTTATACAACTAATACAATGACAGGTCCAGTCTGCATTGAGGACAACTACACTAATAGCAATTGAACAAGCTTTCACCACTGGCAGGTATTTAATATCTAATTAAACGAAAATGGACACTACCTCCATAAATGGAACAAATGTTGTTATACATTCATTAAAAGATATCTTAATCTATGGGTAAATGTATCAAGCTGAGAGTTTTCCAGTGGGGTTGAAAAACCAATCAGATTCTAGCTGTCATTTACTTAGTGCATTTTACAAAATGACAGTTAGAATCTGATTGGTTGCTATAGGCAACATCTCCATTTTTCAAACCCACTGGAAAACACTCAGCTTCATAAATTTACCCCCTAGTATCTACTCAGAATAACTGACCTTTGTTATATTCCTAATGCAGCACAATATCAATGAGATTCACTGAGGAAATGGTCTGTACTATTAAAGATCACTTAATAAAGTGCAGAGGGTAGGGGAGGTGGGTTTGCCTATTCACTCAGACTTTCCTTGGGGGAGAGTGAGTGGGAGAGAGCATGTTTCAAACATGATTTCTTACTTCGGGGTATGACTCAAGGAACGATCCAACTCCCCATTACTATTCAATCCTTTTAAATAGAGTAGTGGAATAGACTAGAAACACTAACTATAAACAGTGGACAGATATAGGAAAACATACAGCCCCATGGACATAAGACATCACACTTGTACCTCCCACAAATATCTAACCAACTATGAAGACAAGGAAAAAAACTCAGGACTCACACATTTATCTCCTCGTTTGTTTCTCTATTAGCTTCTATTACACCAACCCAAAGATCTCCTGGTGTACATCCTCGGGCACTCAAACCTGGTGTGCCAGGGACTCTCTAATGGTTAGTCAGTTGGTGAACTCAAGTGGGGTGCATCACTTCCCAGTCCAAAGGAAGATGTACAAACAACACTCTTGGCAGAGTGAAAGGTGTTGGTATATTTGGAGAGATACAACTGATTTGATGGCGATATCAGCCATATATTTTTCTGCATATTAAAAATATGCAGTAAAATTGGATTTTTTTTTTCATGCGATAATAGGTAACAGACTCCACTTAAGCAGGTGACCGTGCTCTTATTCCGGTGTCTTGGCCATGTGAAGATGTGCGCTCTATGATTTTAAAGATGTCCTGACAGAAATAAATAAAATAACTCCTTGTATTCTTTTTAAATGTTGAAATCTATAAATTGCAGAGGCTTAGAAATGTTTGGTAGTATAAGGAGAGGAAACAGTAGCAGAAAGAAGGAAGTAATAATGCCACTGTATAGGTCATTGGTACGGCCTCATCTAGAATACTGTGTTCAGTTCTGGAGGCCATACCTCCAAAAGGATATAAGTACATTAGAGACTGTACAAAGAAGGGCAACTAAAATGGTGCATGGCCTACAGCACAAGACTTACCCGGAAAGACTCAAAGATAGAAACGTTCAAATATATCAAGGGTTTGAACAAGGTACAGGAGGGAAACTTCTTCAAAGCAAGAAAAGTATTAGAACATGAGGACACACACTGACACTGGGGGGAAGTAGGTTCAGAGGAACTTTGAGGAAAATTTACATCACAGAAAGGGGAGTGGATAAATGGAATAGCCTCCCATCAAAGGTGGTAGATGCTAATACAGAAGAGCAATTTCTACATGCTTGGGATAGACATAAGGATATCCCTAAAAAGAAACAAGGATTAAATAGGTTTGGAGGTTACCATATGTTAAAAAATGGGCAGACTAGATGAACCAAGTGGTTCTTATTTGCCGTCAAATTGTGTGTTTCTAGCACGGTGTAGGATATTAAATGATTTGGTTTGCCAGGAATATAAAAGAGGCATGTGGGGAAAAAGCACAGACTGTATTATTAAAGTGACTTTTATTTGTTTTCCAGATTTTGCATATGTGACTGTGGAGAATTTATTGCTTCATATTTATTGCTTCATATTTACCTTTTCAGCTTCTCTTCTACACTGCTGTACTCTTCTTCATTATCCTTCTTCTGTATTCTGTTGTCTGAAGACAGTCCTTTTCTACCTTCCCGGTCCAGCCGCCACTGTGCTGTAGCTCCTGGCACTTCAGCATTGTGAGGTCAGATGCTGCTGGGACAGAGGGCAGAGTTCACAAGCCAGAAGGAGCCAGCTGCTGGGCACCATTTTGGAAGCGCTGGGCCGCCGGGTTCTAGCATCAGTAATCTGTAGTCTGTGGTCACAGAGCCAGGGCACAGAGGCAAGTAGCAGGCAGCCGCTGCACCCACTTAGCACCATCCTAGTTATGACTCTGCTCCACAGTACTGAAATCAACAAAACCTCACCAATTCTCCACATTACAGCAACTGGCTATACCAACCTCACCTTGCACCAGTACAACTCATGTCCCCATCCTGCTGCAATGCCAGCCTTGTCCCCACACTACACCAATGCCACCCCTCTACACCAATGTCAGCCCTATCCTCATACTACACCAATGCCAGCACTGGCCCCACACTTCACCAAAGCCACCCCCCCTACCCATACTGCACCAATGTCACCCCCCTACCCACACTACACTACTGTCACCCCCTCTACCAACACCACACCAATAACAGCCCTGTCCCCACACTGCACCAATGCCAGCCATACTATGACATGAGGGGGGAGAGGAGGGGAGACAAAGGCTTACACTTGCATAGGGGTGAAGAGGGGAGGGAGGACATAAACTTTCACAAACAAAGGGGGGGGGGCAGAGGCTGACTGACACACAGAGGGAAAAGGGGAAGAGACTCGCACAAGCAGAGAAGGAAATGGGAGGATACAGATGCTGTCACACTCAGGGGGATTTGTTGAAAATACAGAAAATGTGATAAACAGGCTTTTGGGTTTAGATGCCCGAGCATGGATTAGAGATTGGAAGTATGTTTGAAGAGATAATTAGAGGTACAAAATTCATGCCAGTGACGTTCTTCTTTACAGGAAAGTTTTTGAAGATCTCCTGTTACTTTAGTGTGCCATGGCTGACATCGAAGTTGACGTGTTGTATGAATATCCGCTGGAGCCCCTTGATCGAGGGAACTTGCTAGGGTTTGGTGAAAATGATGTACTGCCATCTTAGGGGAGGAGACTGTAGAGTGTAGTGATTGGAAAGAGAAGGTGTTGGAGAGAGGTGGAAAACTGTAATAGAGTTAAGATTTCTGCTGGTATGAGGAGGCTTAGTAGAGTTTGACAATGGAGAGATACTTGATAGCTTATTTGTACAATGAAATTTAAAGTTGATCTCGGACATACGCTACCCCAAATATAACTCATAAGCCATCACATTTTAAATTTACCTCCCCCTCCAATACAACATTGTTTTGCCTTACTTACTTATACTTAATTTTTTTTTTATGAATTAGGCCCATTGTGAACATGGTACATTATCTAAGCTATTCATTAATGTTCAATAGCTTCAAACATGCTGAGTGAAAGTAAACAATTGACTTACTTTAGCTAATCAACAATAGCTACAAATAATTTTTCAAACTTAGAAGTGTACTTCACAAGTAAAGGTTACATAATGAAAGCTTACACTGCTCATTAAACTGAAATATATGGCAGTAAACACAATTTTGATATTGCTTATTTATTTCTGAGTTTCTCCATATATTCACTTGAATAGAGTTTTGAGAGCACGCCAGTAGATCACAATAGCTCCTCTGATTAGTGGAGTGGACAGATGAGCAAAGAGAAAATAAATTAATGGTATGGTGTCACATTTCAACTACACTTAAGTACTTTCCATGTACATCAGGGGTAAGGAGTACACAAAACAGATCAATGACATGAATGGTCACAATGAAAGAAATGTGACTTACTGAGGTCAGCCCAGGTCACTTGAGGTCACACTGTTGTAAGTGAATACTGCCCACTACATAACTCTGAATACACAGCAGTACTGTAAATAATACATTTAGTAATGCATTTGTTATTGATTTGTTTATTGATTGCATTTGTTATGGGTGTTAATTTCTCAGCAAAAACATTGGGTCTGATTCATTAAGCAAAGTAAGGCAAAAAAAATATTAAGTTTTCTCCTTAACAAAACTATGTTACAATGAAAGGGGGGCACATTAGTTTATTATTTTGCACATAAGCTAAATACTGGCTGTTTTTCCATGTAACACACAAATACTTGATAGTTTTATTTGTACACTGAAATTTAAGGTTTATCTAGGACATGCCTTACCCCAACTATAAATCTGCCATCACATTTTAAATTTAACTACCCTCTAATGCAACATGGTTTTGCCAAGGTGAAAAGTTACTCCTTTTTTTGCTTTACTTTCCTTAAATATATATACAATGGGAATCAGTCCCATTGTATTTATATTTTTTGGTTTACAGAAAAGTATATATTTTTATAAGGCTGGTTAGAAGCACATTGTAAAATTCAGATGTACCCATTATAGTACTCAAATACACTAAGCTTGGTAATAAGAGTATAGGCCTGATTCATTAAGGAAAGAAAAGCAAAGTAGCTAAAGAAGTAACTTTGCATGTCCTAGGTCAACTTTAAATTTCAATGTAAAAATAAATCTATCAAGTAGTTGTGTGCTACATAAAAAAACAGCCAGTGTGTTCTATAATGCAAAATAATAAACTAATTTGCACCCTTTGCATTGTGAAATGGTTTGTCCAGGAGAAAACTTACTCCTTTTTTTGCCTTACTTTCCTGAATGAACCAGGTCTTATATGTTCATTAAATTATAACATGTGTGCGCACAGTCTTGGGAAGCAAGTAGCCTAGGGGAGCCCCAAGAAATCTCCACTCCCAATAACAGCCCCATTCATACTATCAGGTGTCTATAGCTCTAAACTAGTTATTGTAATTTACTTATAGATGTCCTCACAGTTCTTTTCTATAAGGAGTGTGAAGACTTAAAAAACTGTTTCCATATTTTCAGTTGCAAAAACAGGACATGTCTCTCCACAATATATATTTTATATAAGTATAGCCATAAGCAGTTTTACAAAAGTGCTGATGCTGTAGTTCAAGTCCTTAGTTTATAAAATTGGTAAAAGGACGACTCTGTCCACATAAAAAGAAAATATAGGACACAGCATAGCCTCTGTCCTGGCAAAATAAATGTGACAAGGTGAAGTGGGTATGTCCACTGCCTCATTGATCTGCATAGTATATAAACATCTTGTATGCTGCCCAAATCAGTTGTGAGGAAATGGTGATGGTGCAGCACCTCTATACACAGCCAGTCATGTGACTTGCAGCATCAGCTACAACAGCAAAATTTTGTTTGAATGTTATGTCAGCAAGTTCACCGACATGACCCACTAGTACATTGCCAGTTGCATACCCCCTTCATGCTCATTGAAAACACACCTGTAAACCCTTTGCAGATTGGAAGATGTTCATGGTAGAAACAGTAAAAACATCACAAAGTCTGACATACTATTTTAGGATCACCACCTTTATTCATTTATGTGTTTCAGTTTATCTCATAAAATATCATTCAGTGTAAATTTTAGATGAAATTAATGATGAGAATGAAGAGACATTAGCACTGTCTATATTATATATGACAGTTGACATTTGAATATTTCTTTTTCATTAGTTGAAGTGCGTCAAGAAATAATCTTTACTGCAGAAAGGGCAGATTATCTCCCATAACGAGTACTGGGATGAGACCCGATCTCCGGGACCTCAGCGGCAGTGGAGAATTAAAGTCCAATTGTGGGGAGGAAAGTCCTTATTGTGCTCTCCCACAAAGCAGGGGACACCCATGTAAATGCACCTTCTTCACCCTTTATCTCTCTCAAACTTATCCCAACTACATCGCCAACTTAGCCATTGTGCAAAAATTTGGCACTCTTGTTCAAAAGTAAGCAGATGGCTTCAAAAAAGCATTTGCAGTCCTCTTTGGCACTTTTTTTGGTTCATAAATGACCTTTAGTGACTTAGCATATGTAAGTTAAGAGAATAAAATAAAACAAAAAAAACCTTCAGCTGTAATTTATAGATATAACACTAGATGGCATTACAGATACACAGAAAATGTAACAAGCTCATTATTCAGTAGACTGTAATACACAATAAATATGTTTTTGCAAAACAAATATACGCATGTAACTTAACAAGAATAACATTTTTAGGAAGACTGAACAGCTGGTGATATTGAACTAACACAAAAAATATAGTAATGTAATATTAAATTATAGTAAATATACAATTACTTATCATTCCCATCCACTATGCTATTTAACACATTTTTAAAGAACAAAATCAAACAAATAAATCATTTATATTAGTCCTCCTCCTGAATCCAAAGAGAGAAAGTATAGAAAAGAGCAAGTCTGGAATTTGTGAGGCAATGTAGTGTGTGTGATGGCTTGTAGCAATGTAGTGTGTGTGATGGCACAGGAGGCTTGTGTTAATGTAGTGTGTGTGTGTGTGTGTGTGTGTGTGTGTGTGATGGCACAGGGGGCTTGTGGCAATGTAGTGTGAGTGCACAATGGCAGAGGGGGCTTGTGGCAATGTAGTATGTGTGTGATGGCAAAGGGGGCTTGTGCAATGGTGTCTGTGTGTGATGACACATGGGGCTTGTGGCAATGTAGTGTGTGTGTGTGATGGCACATGGGGCTTGTGGCAATGTAGTGTGTGTGTGTGATGGCACAGGGGGCTTGTGGCAATGTAGTGTTTGTAAGGTAGGTGGTGACTAATTAATGGGTGCTATTTTGTTTATGGGGTGATGGTGGGGCAATTTAATTTTATAGTGGGGACTAATAATTTCAGATGGGGTGTTTTGGGGGCAATTAATTGAATGTGCGGCTGAGTTTGGGGAGCATTAGATCTATTTATTAAATGTGAATATTAATTATTTAATGGCAGTGACGGTTGCAGGAAATAGGTACATTTATTATACGTATATGTTATCAATTTATTGCTGGAGCTGTTTGGAGGGAGGGAAATAGGTTTATTTATTAAATGGGAATACTATTACTTTTATGTTGGGGCTGGAGGAAGGCCTAAGTATTAATCATGGGTCCTATTGATATAACACCAGGGCTGGTTGGAATTTTATAAACGTACCCATTTTTTTTCCCAAATAGGGCCTCCAGGATCCAGACAAGCTGCAACTAAAGAAACCAGCAGCCACAGGTGGTGAAAGTGACAAGAACAGGTAGGAGAGAGCAAGATAGTCTGTCAAATGTTTTGATTCTAGTGGGACAATCACGATTTTTGGTGACTGTTCTGCCAAATCTAAGGGGCAGGTCAAGACTGTGTACTCTTTATATACACACTGCATTCTTTATATACTACACTATGGTGCTAGCTGTCCTTCGTGGGCTTACCACACCTCCCCTCCTAGTGATTTGGTTACACCTCTCTAGTGGCTGGCCACACCCCCTCTGGTGGGTCTCTACTATTGTATTTCCCATGTGCGCCCTTCATGCCCCAGTCCAACACTGGCCAAGGGAGTGGGCTCACTCACAATTTTGCCTAACACAGCCATAAATTAAGAATGGTACCAAAACATCCTCCAAGCGCAACCTTCTCCCAACCAACCAAGAACTGTTTGGTGATGAACAATGCCTTTCCCAGCATGATGGAGCAAAAGTGATAACTAAGTGTCTCAGGGACCAAAACATCAATATTTTGGGTCCATGGCCAGGAAACTTCCCAGACCTTAATCCCATTGAGAGCTTGTGGTCAATCCGAAAGAGGTGGGTGAACAAACAAAAATCTATGAATTCAACAAACTCCAAGCATTGATTAGGCAAGAATGGGTGGCCAATAGGCAGTATGTGGTCCAGTAATTATTTGACAGCATGCCAGGGTGAATTGCAGAGGTCTTCAAAAAGAAGGGTCAACACTGCAAATATTGACTCTTTGCATAAACTTAATGTAATTGTCAATGAAAGCCTTTGACACTCATGAAAAGCTTGTAATATTACTTCAGTATACCATTGCAACATCGGACAAAAAGGTCTAAAAACACTGAAGCAGCAAACACCAATACTTGTGTCATTCTCAAAACTTTTGGCCATGCCTGTATGTGTATATATATATATATATATATATATATATATATATATGTATATATATATATATATATATATATATAAATATATATATATATATATATATATATATATATATATATATATAGACACACACATACTCATATGTATATATAGGCACGGCCAAACATAATACGGGCGTTTTCAAAACTTTTGGCCTTGCCCCCAGCTATGCCAATTCATTTATGGCATAATGGGAATACCACACTATCCACCTGGGGCTAAACCTGGTATCCTGGCATAGATACATTGACGACATTCTGTTTGTTTGGAGGGGTAGTTTGGAAGAATTACATTTGTTTTGTTCCAAACTAAACAGCATTGATTGGAACATAGTTTTCACCTTCAATATTGACAAATTGAAAATAATTTTTCTAGATCTAGAGCTATACATTTGTCAAAATATGGTACATTCCAAATGTTACAAAAAACCCACTGATATTAATACATATATTTATGGAAACAGCCAACATCACCGGAACTGGCTGGATGGTATTCCATACAGCCAGTTCTTGAGTTTAAGGAGAAATTGAACAGAACAATAAATTCTGGTGGAACAAATGGAAAAAATTAAATGTAATTTTGTTAATAAAGGAAATGACTTAAAAGACTTGGAAAGTGCAAAAGAAAGAGCTATAAAAAAGATAGAGAAACATTACTAAATCAAACTAAAAAGGAACAATCTAATAGAAAATATTTCAAGTTGTCACATTTATTACAAAATACGACAGCAAATATAAAGACATGAAAAAAATAATACAGCAACATTGGCACATTTTGTTCAAAGACCATATATTAGCAGATTTTCTTCCAAAAAAACCAATTTCATATACATGAGGTCTAAGAATTTAAAAGAACAAATAGTTAAAGGTATCCTTCCTGAAAAAGAAATAGGAAACATTAACAGCAAAGGTTTCTATATATGTGGTTTATGTCAAATGTGTAAAGCAACCAGTAAAAATAACCCTATTAATAAAAATGCAACATTCACTAGGAATAATCAAGTGTATAAAATTAATACATTTATCACGTACAATTCAACAAATATAATTTATATTATTGAATGCAAATGAGATTTAATCTATGTGGGAAAAACTGAAAGAATGTTAAAAAGATGAACAAACGATCATCTATATAATATAAAAAAAATGGGTAGATACACATTCGCTATCATCCCACTTTAAGGAACAGCATCAATGCAATGTGAGTGATGTAAATAGTTTTATGGGTATAGATCCCATTAAACCAAATTGGAAATATAAGAACTTGGAGGTAAAATTATCTCAAAAGGAGATGAAGTGTATTTTTAAATTAGATACCATGATCCCTAAAGGTCTCAGCAGAAATTATGAAATTAAATGTTTTCTGGACTATTTATATATTCACATGTAATATTGATTTTTTCTTTTTTTGTATATTTTCAGCAATTTTTTATTTTTATCTTCATTTTTATTTTCATTCATTTATATTTATTTTCGTTTTAGTTTTTTTTGTATATAATATGTGGATTAAATCAAAACCAGAACTGACAGTGAGGTTTGGAATACAAAGTTAAAAAGAGGCTTGATAGCGAATTGATGTAAACAGGAAGTGAGAATATGCGATAGCGCTACGTCACTTACGGTTTTAGCTGAACTATAGACATGCTTGGAAATCTATAACATTGCAACCAGGAAGACTGCATATTTATATATATATATATATATATATATATATATATATATATATATATATATAAATATACATAGAAAAAGTGTTTAATAACATGGCAATACGCTGAATTTTAGAAATATTAAAATTCTTAAATGAAGTGAAAGATAATAAATTAAGAATATTAAACTCAATGGGAATCCACACATGTGATGTCACTTCCAGTTTCGAGATAAGATTGATATTTATATGTCTGAAAAACTAATAATTTTATGTGTTTTAAATGTATATTAGGTTAAAATTTATTACAACTTTTGATTGGTGGGAGGGAGTTTAAATATGGACACCGGAAGATACAATCCATTCTACTTGCAAAAGACTGATGAGTAAGTCGAAAAGCGTTGGAGAGAAGGATTGGGAACACAAAGGATCCAAAGACTGCTCCTCCCCTTTTCCAGAAACATCAGGAATTTCATCAGACAGACAGTGAGACCAACACGATTCCAGGGACACCAATATCATCTATGATTGTTTGGACAAATGCCCGTTTGATGATATCTCTGGTAGAAGTATCTCTGTATACCATTGATACTTTTTATATATTTTTATATGATTTTAAAATTTTATTTTAAATTTGCTATATTCGATAAAACAATATTACGCTACCATATTTCCTTTTATTTCTCATATTTGCTTTTGACCGTGGAAGAACACTCATCAGAATTGAATTGGAAGAACAAAGAACCTTCTGAGGGCTTGTTTTTATTTAACTTCTGGTAGGAATCCCATCGGAAGGGAGTGGTAGAGTGAACACATGGTAGATGTTTGCATGGTAACAACTATTTCACCAAGCACCTTGGATAAAGACACTGGTTTTGGGCACTTTCAAAGAATTTGTTGGGAATATTATATTATGTGATTATATTTCATTATCCTCATCATCATCACCATTTATTTATATAGCGCCACTGATTCCGGAGCACTAGTGAACTCACACTCATCAGTTCCTGCCCCATTGGGGCTTACAGTCTAAATAACACACACACACACAGACTAGGGTCAATTTGTTAGCAGACAATTAACCTACCAGTATGTTTTTGGAGTGTGGGAAGAAACTGGAGCACACGGTGGAAACCCACGCGAACACGGGAAGAACATACAAACTCTTCACGGATAAGGCCATGGTCGGGAATTGAACTCATGACCCCAGTGCTGTAAGGCAGAAGTGCTAACCACTTAGCCACCAAGCTGCCCCAAGTTATATATTTATATTTTGCATTTTATATTATATGCAACATGATGGACTAATATTGGACAATGAAGACATCCTAGAATATAACCAAGTATATCTGAAGCTTACGAGAACAATATAAGTATTTTCATATTTTATATTTCTAGATATAGACTGGATTACACTGTAGCGCTGGATTTTTTCTAGGTATGCTTCAAAATCTTTATTAATGATATTAGCATGTGTACACTAATGAGAAAAGTTTCTGGCAGCTTGTAGCTGTGGAGCGCTTATAATGGATACATTATATTATATATATATATATATATATATATATATATATACATACACACACATATATGTGAGCATATACAGTCATGGCCAAATGTTTTGAGAATGACACAAGTATTGGTGTTCACATAGTTTGCTGCTTCAGTGCTTTTAGGCTGATATATACATATATATAACACAATATATATAGATAGCTAGATAGATCGATAGATAGATAGATAGATAGATAGATAGATTGATATGTAATGTATGTGTGCATGTGTATCTCAATCATAATTGCCAATTGCCACGCCTGGTCTTCACTAGAGTTTAGCTGGCACACTGACAGATAAAAGATTGCCAACTCCTGACAATTGATTATTTGTTCTAAATTAAATTGTAAGGATATCCTCCTTTCAGTATTGTGTGACACATGCAATACAGCTGTGTATAATATAATATGCGAGCTAACCTGATCATTCCAGAGTTTGGGAGGTCTGCTAACGGGTGCAAATTAAAACCTCAGGCATGTACTTTCATTTACTTAATTGTAAGCATGTGAAGTGTGCTATGACTAGTCACATGAGCACATTTATTGAACTTTATGTCTCTGTAGACTGTCCTTCTGGGCTGGTAATGTGAAAGAAGATCATGAAAAAGGTTAAAGTTTATCTTTAAGACCCATCTAAAGAAAAATGGGTCTTGCCGTCTGACAGATTGTGCAGAAATCCACATGTTTTTATGTTTTACATAAGTATTTAAAGTATTATTATCTATCTATCTCATCCAAATATTTGAATATGTAAAAAAAACCTCATCACTTCAGAAATGTTTGAAATCGAAAAATCATTAAGTTACCAAAAATAGCCTGTAACCACCAAGGAACAATAGTACAACAAATATTTTTTACAATGACTGTACAGTTGCAGCAGATTCAGTGGTTACACTGGGACAACTAACATCAAATATTATTTTGATTACGCACTTCTGAATACAATTTTGCTTTGAAATATATTTCATTAGGAACTAATACACATTGTTTATTTGTCTGCTATGATGTTCATCCTCTTTAGTATGCAATCGTTGTACGGACACATGAGTCTTGCACAGTGGATGTGTTTCATCAAGTGACATTTCATTTACAACAGAAAGATCTCACTTAGCTCCATATCTTTCTCAATTAATTCAATTAGATTGATTTTGGCTAACTACAGTTAGGGCAATGTTTCTCAATGTGTTGTTATTTCTTTGTAACTGCATTTAGGTGTCCCTTAAAGTGTTTCAGTATATCCTCAAATACCCCACTAAAGTATGTTAATTTATTGAAAGTACCTCAGAAATATGTATACATTTATACAAAGCAACCCCATATGTCTTTGAATGTTAAAATATACTCAATTTAATTTGTTTTAAATCATTTTTATTATTTACGTATATATTAAAATTTAATTTTGAGTTTGATCTAACAGACTGAAGTACCCCATGAATCTGTCTCAGATACCCCTGGAGGTACACACCACAGGTAGAGAGAGCATGATCTAGGCTATAAACAAAACTACTACTTACAGTGTTATCATTACCAGGGCCATGAAGAGAAATGTTAGGTCCCACTACAGCAACTTCTTGGGGCTCCTTCCACACCCTCCAAAAGGGGCGGTGCCACATCAGGTTGGCGACTCCTCCCACTACAAAGGCAGGTCAGGGACCCCATGGAAGTCTGGGTCTGGGTATTTTGTACCTGATCCCCCACCCTCCCCTATCAATGATCCTGATCACTATAATTGTTTATCATTTATATATTTATGTTTAGACTTCGACTTAACAAAACTATAGTTATTAACTATATTCTATAGAAACATTTTAAAGTCTAAATGCTCATTGTCTTATGTTTGAAAAAAGGTGTTTTTTTTATTTACCTTCTGTTTTTAACACTGCAAATTTTGTACCTCCGCTTCAATACCCCAACACGGACGGCCTCTATTCTCTGGAAGCTATGCTGATTTCTCTGTTTTAACTATTACTCACTTTCAACAACCTTACTCGCTTTCAGCATGGGCCGGTCTTTTTGTAGGGGTGGAGACATTTTCTTATTGTGGGCCTGATTCCCCTAGGAATTTCAGCCCCATACTGAAAGGCCTAGGACTGTGTGATATTATGAGCGGGGAATCCCATACTGCGAGTTTCCCAGTTATAGAATCACCAGTTCAGCCTGTTATAGTCTAGTCCTGGTAGCAGCTTTTGCAAGAGGATCTCTGCTGTTTGTCCCTCTGCAATTGCTGGTTCTGGTATCACATTTCTTTTTAATAATATAATTTCTTGATGATGATGACAACCGACGCTGAGTCGCATGTAACTGTATCATTTTTTGGTACGCATTTTACGATTTGATAAAAAATGCATCCAACTCTACATGTGACCCTAAATATTAATAATTGTAGCTCAACAATGCAGGCATTTTTGTTATACCAGAAAAACAGAAAAAAAAGGACAAAATATCTACTAAAAATACAAGCTACATATTAACTATATCCCTAACTATGTTTCACCCTAAATATAGATTCTACACAATGAAAGTACAGCGGAAACAAAGTACAATGTTCCTTTAAGAAATTTTCTTTTAAAACTCTTCATGACTATTTGCCTCATTACGCATTTCGCCATGGATTAGCACATTTCCACATTGGATTTTGGCCTCACATGTTCTGCATAGAATTCTTCCTATCATTTCTAAACTGCCTGAAACTCCCCTGTCAATTTTGTTCAACACAAAGAGAAGAATTAATTGGTAACGTCATCATCCCAGCTCTATTTACAGACTATACATTTTGCTACCCTGCAAAATGTACAAGTACAGGGCAAAATGACTATCCATGGAATGGAGAAGCAATAACAGAACTCAAAGATTGGATTACCAAAATGTAGCTGGTTCCACAGCAAAATTTTGACATAATTTCACTTACCTCTACTATAATTCATATACTAACTTTGTATTTGAAAAGCTGTATTAACAGTAAAATAAGGTAAACCTCAACTAACAAAAAAATAAAAAGACAACATGGGAAATAAAGTGCCCCACTAATATAACTAGTTAATAGTGAATCAATAGGTTGCTATCTCATGAATATTAGTTAGGACTAGAAAATTGCTGCCTCCAGTGGACCTCGTTTACCAAATGCACTAAATGTGCTCCACAAATTGCCTTGTGCACAACAATGATGGGGGGTGCCAGTGTTCTCTCTCACACCCAGGGCACCAAAATGTTTAGCTATTGCTCTGCTTACAACCATTTTAGGCTGAAAAAATTGAGTTAATTAGGGTCTGGTCAGCATTTAATGGCTTTTAAAATGACCAGTTAACCTGGGAACTCCATGACCATCAATTATAAACCTCCTATGTACTTGAATCTTTTTCCTCAAACCAGCATAGTCTTTCCAAAATATTGAAAAGTGCAAAACTGCAAACCCCAATATTTTTCCTGTTCTGATAAAGGCCTCAACACATATAAAGGGTCACCTGTCAAAGTTATCACACTTGTAACTGCCTTAAGACCTACAAACGTATAAAACAGCTGTACAGTTGGGGTTATCAAATTCCCTACCACTCAGATGATTTTTCGAATATTTTCATTTTTTTAAAGAATCTTTTGGTGTCATACTAGGTCTTTATTTCAACAAAGAGTTGACCAAAATAATATAACAATTTCTCAAAACTTAACTACTATTATTTCTCCAAATCATATAATATTGAACTGTAAAATTTAATTTCCCCATTGCAGTAAGTCTGTTCCTGTTTCTCAGGACTTTGAAATGCTTCCTTTACCAAACCATTTTTAAAAATTCTCTTCTCAAAAAATCCTCTTCATGAGGTAATTTTCTGGAACCAAAAACATTCTCCTTGATATGCAATGGGTAGAAGCTATCTGCATGTGAGCATGAGATGTTAGCTTTCTGAATCCATTTATTAAAGAGCATGTTTTTTCTCACTTCAAATTGCATTTTATTGTCAATATCTTCCTCTTCTTGGCAGAAACAAATTTGCACAGTTTAAAGCAATCAGCATGTCCATTGCAATCCCAAACAACTGATTGAATCAATGTCGATGAAATTTAGAGACAAGCAATGTGTAGTCCTTTGGAGGAGTTAATGGCCACTTGTACTTTTTGCCCACCACTTATTTATAAGTGCGCCCTACAGTGTGGGAATATGACATAGACAAAGAGAACCAACAAGCAAGATACAAAACAGTCAATGACAAAAAAGGCACTCAAAAAAACATACTTGCAAGATTAGCAATAAATTAAGTATAATTCTGCACCTAGTACTAGATAAGGTATATACTAGTGTTGGCTAACCTGTGACACCCCAGGTGTTGTGAAACTACAAGTCCCAGCATAACCTTCCAGTGATAAGCTGCTATATATTGGCAAAGCATGCTGGGACTTGTAGTTTCACAACACCTGGAGTGTCAAAGGGTAGCCAACACTGGTATATACCAATTGTCTTATAGAACATGCAAGAGACATGATATAAGGACATACAGGTGAAGACAGTGAAAGTGAAAACAAAGACAGGAGGAGAGGGCCCTACTTGAGAGAGATTATAATGCAATAACACTCTAGTGGGATGGGGTGAAGCTGGCACAAAATGGGTCAGTACAGAGTGAGAATGTTGGGAGATGCAAGCTTGGTCAGCAAGAATAGAACTAGGTGGGAAGTTTGTAGGCTTTGATTAAGATAGGTTTTTTAGGAAGTGTTTAAAAAGTTTGGTGTCTGATTGTGTGGAAGTGTTACGTCTGACAGGAAACACCATGAACTTGTAGAACATTTAGGAGAGGTCTTCACCTATAGCAGCTGCCTTTCCCGTAGAGCTGGACGCACTCACAGGTACTCAGATGCCCCCAGGTCTTAAACTCAGAGTAGTACAAGTTTATAATGTCACTGCAGAGCTGGCGAGGGCCAGATAGAAGGTAGTAGTGGAGGCCAGTAAACAGGTCGAGGTCAGAGGACAATAGCAGACAGCAGAGTGAAGTCCAGGCAAGGGTTAGGGCCGGCAGAAAGCAACATATGCAGATAACAGGCAGAGGTCAGGGTCACAGGCAATCCAACAAAGTCCAGGGGTCAAGCCAGGGGTCATACACGAAGAAACAATCAGAATACACAAGGACAGGAGAAGGGAGCAGGAAGCTAAGCAACAGGAGGCTATAACTGTCAGTGAGGCTCAGGCCTCACTGCCTTAAATAGTGAGGGGAACCAATCATCCAACAGAGTGCCAGCGAGCCCCCTTCCTTAATCAGCCATAGGAGGCTGCGCTACATACCCCTGCATACACGCGCCCGGCTGTTATACAGCTGGTCGGGCGCAGCAGCAGGAGGAACTAAGCGTCCTGGTTGTTGCCTAGGCAACCGGGACGTAGAGGGAGGAAGTGACGTCTCAGTCGTCATGTTGATGGCTGGGACAGGACGTCCTGGTGATGGCCAGGACGCCAGAGGCACCAGGAAGCGAGCCGCGGCCGCCAGCATTGGAGCCGCGGCTCTTAACAGGAAGCATATTCGATAGGTGGGGATAAACACATGAGAAGTGCATTAGTGGGATGTGCTTATCGATTGAAGTAGAGAGAGATGGGTGAGAGATAGACCATTTAAGAGGAGGTTGTACTAGTCAAGGTTGGAGATAATGAGAGAGTGTATAAGAGTTTTAGTAGTATCAAGGGAGAAAGGGTCTTATCCTGATGATGTTTCGTAGGTAGAAGTGACCTCCATCTTGCCAGTTTCAACTTTCTTCTCTGACCATCCCACCACCATACCCTTCTTCTCTCACTGCTCTTGATTTTATTAAGGTACAATTTACACCACCCGTCAAGAATTTTCCTCTTGTTAGATCCATCACGCCACACCCACCTTCTCAGTTCTTTCTCTCCCTTTACTGAGGACAAATACTCCACACTCCTCTGTTACTCTTCCCCGTCAACCTGCCCCTTACACCGCATTCCTCCATATGTCTCTACTTCCTTTACCCAATGCATGTCTGTATCAAGCTCAACTCTTCAACCTGTCCCTCTCCACTGGCACTTTCTCTTCCATTTTTAAACATGTGCTCATCTCTCCTTTCCTCAAAAACCATCTGTCGACCGTATCAACAGATTTCTTTCATCCTCTTTGCTACCAAACTACTTGAGTGGCTGGTGTACCACTGCCTGATCCACTTTATCTCCAATCACTCCCTTCTCAACCCACAAAAATTAGGCTTACTTCCTCTCTACCGAAATTGCCCTCACTAATGTGACCAGCGATCTATTCATGGTTAAGTCACTGTTCCCTACTAACCACCCTCTTCTTCTGGACACCCTGCACTGGCTTGCTGTAACGCTCTTACCTTTCCTCGTTCTAGCGTTGTCTCCTTCATGCCTTGGCACTTTCGGGTAGCGAGTTACATGACTCGGCTGTCTGGGCTGGTTTCTTTAATGTCTCTATATAATCTCAGCACTGACACTTGCTCAGTGTCAGTGCAACTTAGTTGCTGTGCGTCTGACTCCCCTGTGCTGCACCTTATGTAGTGCTTTCTGCTGGATATTCCATTTCTGCCTGCCTGACTATGTGTTGCTGGACATCTGAACCTGGCCTGTCTGACTATGCATTACTGAATATTCCTGTGTACCGAACCTGGCCTGTCTGACTACTCACTGCTGGATCATCCTATGTTCCGAATTTGGCTTGCCTGACAATCCTCCGTGTACCAGATCCATCATAAATTAATACTTATATTCGGATATAATGGATCCCTACTTTACTCCACCGATGAGTGCAGCATTCAAGCATATAATAAAAAATACAAAACAAGACAAATATAGTGTGATATCGTCAATACTGTGCACAATATAATAACAATATAAATATATATTGTGTATATAGTTTCTCAATGGTGCCACAAGTTTTCAGAGGATCTCATCTCCCTTATGTGAGTGCACTCACAATGTGAATGTGGTTAAAAGCATCTTCATATAATAATAGGGTCTCCCAATATAGTCCAAGTCCCTTAAGTATTGCACTAACAGAAGTAATTCTTGAGAATAGAACTCTAAATGGTTTCTTTAAAAATTAGCATCCAAAACGTTCCTTTTACAGATTTCAAAATGATACTGTTTCATTCATATAAATATCATACAAGTATATGAAAATAAGCAAAAACTCCAGTGCAGTATGAAAAAATAAAACAGGCAATTTATTAAAACGTAATTAAAAATCCAAACTTATAAAAAAAAAATATATTAGTGATTTCAGATACTCCTACCAGACATATGTAAGCATAATCGCAGGACAAAAGATCTTTAATAGTCTGGACCGGCTGGATCAGGTTTACAAAGTCAGATGTTTACAATGTGGAAGAATCACGGAAATCCTTTCTGCTTGACACAGCTCCTCCAACGTGTTTCAGCACAATGGTCTTTTTCAAGGTAAGTCCATGTAGTGAAGCAATTGTTTGAAATTCTTCTTTTTCAATTGTAATCATGCTGATATTAAATTATATCAAGAGGTTTATGCAGAAATTCACCTCCTGCACAAATGTTTATGATTTGGAACTTTTGACAGTACTCTGGTTCTGAATCTATTGAATATACAAGTCATAAGTATTATATGCGATCAGGCACAACATATGATATATCTGTCCTTATGTGATTGATTTTAACTATAAAGAACAATCTTTATTTTCATATTTGTATGACATATTGTATATAGTCATCTTCATTTAGAAGTATAATAAATAGTATTTGAAGTCTTATGTGAATGTGTCATTGCACTGACAGTGGGATTATGAATTTCATGTTGTCTTTCACATCATGAAAGTTGTCTGCAGTCCCTTGCTTGATATATTTGGTCTATACATTTGGCCAAATTCTCTCTTTTGGGACCTGTTTATTATTTATGTTTTGATTGACTTTATATCAGTATAATATATTTTATATAAACACAGTTGTTCCTTATTTAATTATTTTTGGTACTCGATAGCTATTGAATATTGATTAATCTATCTTAGTGCCTATAGGGGTGTTTGTCTTTGAAGTGAGTAAAGCAGCTGGGGCCAGGCAGGAGGAGATTTCTTGTTGAATGTTGTCAACTTTAGTGGTGAAGTGAGTGGCAAAATCAACATCTGTAAGGGAAGATAAGGTGGACAGATGATGGAGATGAAAATGGCAAATAGTTGATAGGAATTGATTGACTGGGTGTAGATAAGAGACTTAAAGTAGAGGCATTTAGAGGGAGAGAGGGCAAACATGTAACACAAAAAAATAAATATGGAGGAACTCCACAATACAGGAGCACTTTTGCAAATAATCATCATCATCATCATTTATTTATTTATATAGTCCCACTAATTCCGCAGCGCTGTACAGAGAACTCACTCACATCAGTCCCTGCCCCATTGCAGCTTACAATCTAAATCCCCTAACACACACACACACACACACAGACACAGACAGAGAGCTACTTAGGGCAATTTAATAGCAGTCAATTAACCTACCAGTATGTTTTTGGAGTGTGGGAGGAAACCGGAGCACCTGGAGGAAACCCGCGCATACACGTGGAGAACATAAAAAATCGACACAGATAAGGCCATGGTGGTCAGGAATTTAACTCATGACTCCAGAGCTGTGAGGCAGAAGTGCTAACCACTAAGCCACCGTGCTGCTCAGAGTCCCATGTCAGGTTTTTTTTATAGCACAGGAAATTATGTGGTTTCAGGGGTATCTGTGTCTAGAGCTAAGGTGAAGGTGCAGTTATTGAGGGAGACAGTCAGGTTTGGGCATGACAGAGTGGTGATAGGACAGAGCAGTGACTAAAGTGTGGAGGGCAGGGGCAAAAGCATCAAATGATGGTGACTGCTTATTGATTTGGGTGATGAGAGGGATACAGGAGGCATGGAGAGGCTGAAGAAAAAGAGATTTGGTTGGAGAGTGAGAAGGACGAGTTGGAAAAATCAGATATAGAACAGTGGTGGGAGAAGATAAGATCAAGGAAGTGATCATTGCAGTGAGTGGGAGAAGTTCACTGGGAGAGGACAAAAGAAGAAAAGAGCCAAAAAAGTTTGGTGGCATCAGGTTCGGTGGAGTTAGAAATATTTAGATCACCTAAGATGAAGGAGGGCAGGTAAGAGAATATGAAGATGGGGAGCCAGGCAACAAAGTCATCAAGAAAAAGAGACACAGGACTAAGGGGACAGTAGATATCAGCAACATGGGGGTGGATTATATAGAAGATACAAAAGAAGTGGAACTCGAAGGAGAAGAAAAAAGAGCTTAGGTCAATGATCCTGAAGGTGCAGTAGAGAGAAAGTAGGATGCCCATGCCACTGGTGCATTCATTGTGTAAGGTTTCAGAGAAGACAGACAGGTTTTCGTAATGGCAAGACAGCTAGGGGTGTAGGAAATGAAAAGATCATGAAAGGAGACTTGTTATAGACCAGATCTAGCATTCCGGGGAGAGCAGGAGAAAAGGAAATAGGGAAGTAGTGAGATGTGAATAAGTAGTGTGGCAGTATTGCAGGTACTCAAGATGGATATTTTGAAGGAGGAGAGCAGAAAGTAGGTATATGGCAGGGCTTAGAGTTGGAGAAAGGTTCCAAATGGGCAGAAGATTCGGCAACGTGAGTAGGATCTGGGATGGTGAGAGGGGATGGATAATTGGGAAAGAATGTATCATAGGAAGTGGGGTGGGGGGGGTAGAAAGACATATACGGTACCTGAGGGGAGGGCAAAGTAGAGGAATTGGAGAAAGAGGAAAGGATTGGTGAGGAAGTGTTAGAGCAGGAGGGGAGGAAGTAAGTGGGATGTTTAATTTATAGATAAAGCAGGGCAAAGGTCAGGATGTACAAGGAGGAATAGATGTAGGGGAAACAGCTTCAGAATCAACACAGAAGGTTGTGAGGCAGGATACAGGAAATTGTGCATCTAAAATGAAAATGTGTTCAGAACTTATGTACAATATTAGGGAATTTGCAAAGGAAGGTATAGTAGGGAATGGGAAAAAGATAGGTGATGAAGTGTTAACTAACATAGATAACAGAAAAGTGAGGGAATGTGTTAAGCTTTACTGTAAGTTATGCTTACAGGATTTACTTAAGACCATATATCCACTGGAGAGTAACACTACTATTTCTAAAACCAAAATGCAGAGGCATATGATTTGCATTTGATATGCATTTTTAATAACAGGCTTTCCAATATATTGAAATTCATAGAAATTGAGCTGCTGCAATTGCAGTTGAAAACCATTCCAGTAACAAAGGGCCTAATTAATTAATTAAACAAAGTAAGGCAAAAAGTTGAGTAAATTTTCTCCTGGACAAAACCATGTTACAATGCAAGGGCTGCAAATTACTTTATTATTTTACACATAAGTTAAATACTGCCTGTTTTTTCATGTAGCACACAAATACTTGATAGCTTTATTTGTACACTGAAATTTAAAGCTGACCTAGGAGACGCCCCACCCCAACTATAAATCTGCCATCATTTTTTAAATTTACCCTTCCCTCCAATGCAACATGGTTTTGCCCAGGTGAAAAGTTACTTATTTTTTGCTTTCCTTTCCTTAATAAATCAGGCCCATAGTCTATAGTAAGAGGCATTTTCCTAATTGGTCACAAAAAAAAATAATTAAACTTTCAGAAATACAGCTATTAAAGTAATTTCATTGTGTTCCAATAAGCATTGTCTATGCGATTTGTGTGGTTCCAAAGCACAAGCAATTTATTTAGCGAAAGCAAAATTTTCACAGTTCAATAAATAAGTACAGTACAGCCGATACATAATACATACGCTGCGCCCGCTGGATCCAGCTACAGTCCTTCAGTCCAGAAGACTGTTGTCAGTGTGACTGAAAAGCTGACTGATTCCAGGGAGCAGTATATATACATTTGGTGTTACAGTAAATACAATATAGATGACTTGGCAAGTTTCCATAGGTTTAGGCTCCAGGAAGGTCCAGTGTAATGCAGTCCATAGGTCAGCTCAAACAACCCCCTCCAAGGGTGAGGGTCAGCCCTCCAGATGATGAATACTAATGTTCCCGTCCAGAACTGGTCAAAACTGGTCTATTAGCATTACACAGACAATATCATTCTAATCATTTATTCCCTATCATCGATAACTAGTGCATGCAATGTGCAATCCTTTCACGAATGAACCGGACAACTGCGGATAAATAGGGGATTCGAATGATACCAAACATGACATGCTTCCCGTGACCTGAACTTTAAATATCACTAAAGTGTACATATAACCTTATAATATATAACTATAAACCAAATAACATCTGCTCATAAACAACTGTGGATTGGAACTATTATAAATATGAAATATGAATGTGTAAGTGCACAATATGCGTAATGGCCAATATTAAAATTGCCCAAAAGAAAGCTCCTTAGATCCAAAAATGTTTATTAAAATGTAAATAAATAGTCTCACTATGTGGAATATCCTATTTCAATCTGGCTACTTAAAGCTGCTCTTACACAGTTGATGGTCAAGATTGACCTCAAATAAATGAGGAGAGGTCTTGATATAACCACCAGTAGAAATTAAGAGATAACCGGCGTTTTACCAGGTTACTGGATTGGAATAGTTAATCCTCGCCGCCCTAGGAGTATTTAAGCTGCACTGGCCGCACGCATCATTCTCTTTTGGAGAATGATGTGAATTATAAGTGGAGGATTGTATTTTCACTGGTGAATTATACTATATGGTAATTAGTTTATATATTAAGAATTATATGCTGTATACTCTTTGCCCTCTTTAAATAATTATATGGCATTCTCTTGATGAGCTATATGTGATTTACATTTTGATGGAATTTTCTATTACATGTGAGATGTGTTTTTAATATTTAATAGTTTTGAAATATCCGCAGTGCACATATTTGTTTGTGGTTATAAATACACTTGTAAGGAATTACTTTGACATTTGCACCTCCGATCACTAGAGGTCTCTGTATTTGGAAACTTTCCCTTAGATTTGCCCTTACCACCAGTATCGTTACAACACTATTGCATACTTTGTTTTCCTTTATAAGAATTCCACTCTTATCCATCCCCTGTCAATCCTGTGTTGAACCCAGCTCCCTGAGTCAAAGCTCTATCTTGTATCATGTAGTCCTGATCTATAGTAATGTCAGGAGAAACCAGCCATGGTCACCAGCAATGAGGTGCTGCTAAAGCAGCCTGTATATAACAGTGACTACTCTCCTACAAATAGTGCACGGGTAGCACTCACTGTCAGTGAGTGTCTATTAACCGAGTAACACCAGTAGGGGTGGTCAATAAAGGCTTTTTGCAGTCAATAAGTGGAACCCCAAGATGAATTGGTAAAACCCTGTTCCCATCAGACGGGTGGCAGAGTAGGTCCATCCTATCACAATTTTATTAGCTTTATCCAGTATATTGCTATAATAGAATAAGTGGTAGTGGTAGCAGGTACGTATTGCCCAATAAAGAAGAATAGTAATTCTTGGTAGGGCTCATTCAGTGGAATTTTTGATATAAGGGAGGCTTATATGGGACAGTTGGAGAAGAGAAGTGAGTAACAGTGGACAGGGCAGAAAGTAGAGAGTATAGAATTGAGGTGGATATAAAGAAGAGGAAAGAGACTTAAGGAGGAGAGAGTATAGCAGCTATAAAAAGCAGAGAGAGAGAAACTAAAGGTTGGTGGTGAAGGAAACCATTATTTTAAGAAGATGATAAGGGAAGAAATAGTCTAATTATAGACAAAATGTTTCAAAAACTCTATTGGTATATTAAACAGACAATATTTTCCATCTCCAAAGACATGAGAATAGGCAAGCACCTTGAAGTAAGCTCGGCAGACAATCTAGACACAGAAGTGCAAAACCAAAACATTTAGCAGTTTGTGTCCGCTAGGCTTGATAAATAAGGTCCAGTGTCTGCAAAAAACAATTTAATTGATGATTAAAACATACAAAACTAACATATAAAATAAAAGCAATTTCACTAAAATATTTATGTAAGCCATAAACTAGGCTTCCAAAAAAGTACTTTAGGAGGAAAAAATGTAACAGTTGAACGTAATTAAGGTGATATCTCTAGAGTAATAATATGCAGTAATAATTGTATTTTTATTTTTGCCAGCATGCGCAATACTATGATTTTACATTCCAAATTATTCTTATTGCTTGATGTCATTTTTAGTTCTTTTATTGCAATGTACTGTAGTCATTTTAGCATTGACCTCTTTATTTTTGTTGCTTTTTTTTTTAATCTTCTCAAAATACATATGTTTTACATCTCATCACATATGCTTACATAATTTACTACACATTTTAGATGCCCTGGGTATCACATACTTCAACCACACATGTTATTAAAGCATATGCTATGGGACTTTTTACTCACGTATAATTTATGTCTTAGTTTAAATAATGCAATATGTTACAAAATATATTAAGAGATTGCTGGCTTAATAGTAAGATAACAGGGTAGAAAGATCACAGGGTAGAATAATTTGCTACTTGCAAATAGACAATTACAGGCAAAATAAAACCTTTTCACAGTCATTTTAAAATGCTATAAATATTATATAACGTAGTAAAGGCAAGGCATTTGTTTTGGATCTAAGTATATTTTTATGCCATCATTGTTGCACTGCATAATTAACAGATACCGTATAAAGTAGTAGAGCATTACAGGGCAGGAAATAATGCAGATAAATTACTAAAACATCCATGCACTGTAATACTTATGCTGTAGGCATCTCCATTTTATAAAAGGACAAAAGGGGGTGTTTCGTCCAGAGCTCACCAGACAGAGGGCACTCTATCAGACTGCCTAGTAGAATAGGAGAGGACTCAAAGGGTATGGAAACCTGCACATGTATTGCTATTGGTCAGGAGGCTCACCAACAACATGGTATATCTGGCATCAGATAACTAGATATAAGCAACTCACGTGATGCTCACATCCAGCATGTGACACCATCTTTGGCCAGCTATACCTTGTTGCTGCCTTCCTGACAGTCACAATATATAATGCATCTTATGTAAAAGAGCTTATGCAACGTTCTTGAAAAATAAAATATCTCTTATTACAAAAATGGGGGTCTCCTCTTTCAAGTTAAATAATTATATAAAAAAACATAACTAAAAAATGTATTAGGTACTGCTTTTTTGACAAAACTTAATACAATCTACTGTTTAGATAGTTAAAAGTCACACCACACGTTTTTCAAAGGGTTTGTGAGCGCACTGATATGATATTTGTCTTGGATTTACGTTTGTCTTTAAGCAGTCCTTATTGATTTGAGACATTCTTTTATCAAATACTAACATTGTGTAAAAAAGGAAAAAATAAGTTTTCAAAGGTATTGAGCTGACATAAATGTTTACAAGTGCAGAGGATTGGGAGTGGTCGTTCAACAACAGGGAGTGACAGAGTAAGATTAAAATAAGTAAGATCATACGGCACTGTTCTATTATTATTCATTATTTATAAAGCGCCTCTATATCTTGCAAAGCTATACAAACCAGTTACGTCATACTTGCCAATTCTCCGGCAATGTCCGGGAGACTCCCGAAATCCGGGTCAGTCTCCCGGACTCCCAGGAGAGCAGGCAATTCTCCCGATTCCCAGCCGGCTCTGCAAATTAAGCCTATTTTTATTGGCCGAAGAAAGTGACGACAGCTTGGGGGGGAAAGGCGGGTAACAACGCGATTCTTCGAGCCCCGCCCCCACACACCCACCTTCCTCCCGGACCTCCCGGGACACAAGTTGCCAATGTTGGCAACTATGAGTTCCGTATAATGACAAAAAAACATAGTAAAGACAACCACGGCCTATATAAATATACCATCTAAGAGGTATGGGAAACAAATGCTGCATATGGTAGCGGACAGGAGCGAAACACTGCATCGCTGAACCCATTGCAAAATTTGGGGGAGGGCCTTGTGATGCAGCTTGGCTTCCGAGGGCCCCGTTCTACTCTAAGAAGAGCAGAGTGGGTTTCTATGTTTTAAACATGCACGGTTTGGTGCATTTACAGAGAAGCCTGAACTGTGGCATGCTCAAAAGAGGCCTCGATTCTGCCCTTGTGAGTTTGTGTCAGTCTAGCATATGCACAGTAAAGCCCTAATTGGGTCTTTACTATGCACGGGCTGTACTGGTGCATGCTCAGAAGAAGCATTTGCTCTGCTCTTCTGAGAACAGAGCAGGGGCAGTGGGAGAGTAACATGGCATTGCTGGGCCCCACTCCCCTCCAGACCCCATCGTGGTTGCCCTCCCTGCAGTGGAGTTAGTTTTGACAATTGTAGCATTTGTTGGGGAATCTGTGTGGCTACTGAAGGACAGAAGCATCTGTTTTATGAGGTATGTTTTATTAAAGACAGTAACCACCTTTTCTACTTTTCCATACTGTATGTCTTCCATGTCAACTTAAGTCATATAGAATAAAGCCAATTTTTCAAACTGTATTTACTTAGGCTTATATCTAATCCACTGTATACCTAACCAGTCTAATTTGTACTGAAAATGCCCTGTGTTGGGGTAGTTCATCCTTACATATACCTTTCTACAGTGTAAATGCAGGTCTGATAAGAGTGCTGACAGTACTTAAATGTGTATAATCAAGTCAACAATATTAAGTATGTAGTACAGGGCCAGATCATCCACTTGGCGACTTATGCTCCCGTCTGGGACTTGGTGGTCCCTGGGGTGCCCATCCTTATAAAAGTGGTTGATGGAAACTAAGTAGAGCCTGATAGTAGGTTGTCATACCCTCACATGGCAATGAGTCAAGATTTGTTGTATCAAATGTCCGAACAGGGAGAAGATGTGGTGGAACAATTGATAGTTACTAAGGCATATAGATGAATGGTGTTAGATCTGCCTTATGGTCATATAACTGCAGGGAATCTAGGGGTAGAAAAATCACCAGAGAGAATTTTGCAGTGTTTTTTTCTGGCCAGAGATTCATAAAGATGTATCTGACTACTGAGCATCCTGTTCTGAGTGTCAGTATCATGGTCCCAGGTAACATTATAAAAGTCCCCTTGTCCCTTTACCCATTATTGAGGTCCCATTTGAAAGAGTAGTTATGGATTTGATTGAATCTCTAATAAAGTCTGCCTGGGGTCATCAGTATAATTGGTGATAATGGATTATACTACCAGATATTTGGAAGTGATACCATTGCGCAATACGTCAACAAAGACCATCTCTAGGGAACTAATCTTTAGCAGAGTGGAGATACCGAAGGAAATCCTAACTGATCAGAGTACCCCATTTATGTCCAGAATTATGTAAGAATTGTGCTGCCTGTTTAAAGCTAATCAGGCAAGGACCTCTGTATATCACCCTCAGACTGATGGTATAGTGGAGAGGTTCAACGAAACCTTAAAGTCTATGCTAAGAAAAGTGCTGGGGAAAGATGGGAAAGATTGGGATTATTTGTTACTTTATTTATTGCTAGCCATTAGAAAGGTTCCACAATCTTTCATAGGATTCTTGACTTTTGATTTACTGTATGGGAGACAACCAAGGGAATTGCTGGATATTGCAGAGTAGACATGGTAGGGGCAACCCAGTCCTTATAAAACTGTTATTGAACATGTTTCCCAAATGCAGGAAAGAATAGCTGCAGTGTTGCCGATAGTGAGAGAACACCTGGAGCAGGACTAACAGGCACAACAAAGATTGTATAATGTCCAATTATGCACCTTTGCTCCTGGGGACAGAGACTTATTTTGGCTTCCACTGTATAAAGTAAGTTTTTAATAAGAACTGTTGCTAAAATCGCACTGCCACTATAATGAAGAAAGACAGGGTTGTTGCCGCTATATAGGGCTCTCTAGAGTTTATTCCCCCTCTGAGCTAATAGATAAGTATAAGAAAAGACCCTAGCGCACCCAATTATGTTGTAATAATAATATCAATCTTCATATAATAATTGTGAAATAAGAGATCATCATCATCATCATCATCATTTATTTATATAGCGCCACTAATTCCGCAGCGCTGTACAGAGAACTCACTCACATCAGTCCCTGCCCCATTGGAGCTTACAGTCTAAATTCCCTAACATACACACACACAGACAGAGAGACTAGGGTCAATTTGTTAGCAGCCAATTAACCTACCAGTATGTTTTTTGGAGTGTGGGAGGAAACCGGAGCACCCGGAGGAAACCCACGCAAACACGGGGAGAACATACAAACTCCTCACAGATAAGGCCATGGTCGGGAATTGAACTCATGAGCCCAGTGCTGTGAGGCAGAAGTGCTAACCACTACGCCACCGTGCTGCCCCGAATAATTGTGAAATAAGAGATGTATTTTGAAATACATTTTTATCTCTCTATATTAAAAACCTGCCCACACTGTATGACACAATTAAAGTAAAAATATTTCTTGATCACAAGTACATATTCCGTACTGCATTAAAAAGATATAAATTGCAATAAATACAAAATATTAATAAAGACTAATATAAATTTAAGAGCAGCTCATATTTTTTAAGTAGGTACCTGGGTTTGTTAGTAATGTATATATTCTGTGAATATCAGGTGTAAAAAATCTGTTAAAATAACTGCTTATATCAAATTGAAAGTGGTTATGTCTCTGGTATCCTGGTAAAGTGAAAGTAAACGGCTCCAAATTATAAAAGTCAATATATCGCTCACATTAGTCTCTTCGGCAATGTAAATTCCAGTGCTTCAGAAGACTGTGCAATTCCTTACCTCCTATTTGTTTGGGGTTGCGGTTATATAGATATAGCTTCAGCTTCTGTTCCTGCTTTTGGTATTGTGCGCCGAATAAAAGTGAGAGACTCCGTCTTTTCAGTGGCCTTGTTCCGATCAGCTGTCAGTGCTGTGCATGTCTTTATAAGCACTTCTGAGCACTATAAAAAGCGATCCTATTTTAGCCAGGATGGAGGAAAGCATTGTTTTTATGTAGAGTAATATCTTGATATATTCTACGCGTTTCACCTGACAGGGCTTCTTCAGGGATGCAACAATGGGTATGGCAATGTCGTGAGGCTGTTAATATCTCCTGAGATTAGCTTTTTCCCGCAGCTGAGACTCATCATTCAAACCAATAAGGACCGGACCACCCACCTGGCTAGCCAAATAATTAAGAAAATGCAAATTTTTACAAAGGGTATAAAGCCAGTTATGATTAAGTAGAATACTGATGCAGAAAAAGCTTTTCACGTTGAAGGTAGCTTTATACACCCAACCAGTTTTGATGACAACTGATTTTAAAAATATTTTTTCTTGCAGACTGATCAAATGTAGGGATAAATGCAGTGTTTTTTAAAAAGTAAAGATGGTGAGGAACAACCTCTTATTTATTTAAGTAGGAAGCTGAATATAAACAAGAGAAATTATGCTACTGTTGAAAAAAAAACATTGGCAATTAAATGGGCGTTGGCAAAACTAAGGTATTACCTTTTGGGGCACATAATTTAGATTTGGATGGCTGAAAATAAAGAGACCAATGGGAGAATTACTAGATGGTTCTTGGCATTGCAAAACTTTACATTTTCAGTAGAACAAAGATCAGGAGGCCAACTGACCAATGCAGATGCTTTGTCCCATGTATATGTTTAAGGGCTACAAGTGTTCCACCCCACAGGTTGAAACAAGAGGGGAGGGGGGGGGGTAAACATGACAGAAGCATTGAGGAAATTGTTGATCGCAGATATATATGTCCCAGGTTTTTGTACTATGAATTTAAAACCCCTGGGAGATTGCTTGTATTTGGGAAAGCTTCCCAAAGATTGTTTCAGCTGCAATGAGAGCTGGTGTAGGGTCCTTGGGGTTATGAATGGAAAGAGAAGTGGGAGCTCCATTCATTAGGCCCAATTAGGGCCTAATGAATGTCTGACAATCTTCCAGCTTGCCAGACACTTGCTAGCTAATGAGGAGTTGCACCTGCGAGGTGTAATTAAAATTCTGTGAGGTTGGTCACTCAATAATTTACTGCCTGGGGAACAGGTCAGAGGCCTGCTGAGAGACACTGCCATTGCTCTGTTATTTTTGTGTTTCTAGGATATTAGTTCCTTCCACCTTAGAGAGCTTGTTTGGCCCCTGAGTGTATGTCTTTCCTTCAGTGTCTCCTTACTTATTTATTATTATAAAGTATAATTAATAAATAAAATATCTGACTAGCTTGGGCCCGCCAGACCTCCCAGAGACTCCCTGTGACTTCAGCCCTGGTTATTCCTTCCTTCCTTCACCCCCCTCCCTCTCACTGACTTGGTCCAAATAAAAGGTTAAGAATCCCTGGTTTGTGAAAGATGACTATACTTAAATATATATTAAAACCTCTAAAAAATATAAAATTAAACAAAAATATTTAAGATTTCAGCAGAATCTCATTGGAATTAGAGTATCATCATGATCTCTGCAGCAACGTGGCTGGCGTGATTGCACCTCAGGTTCAGATTTTTAAACAAAACTCTCCACTAGGCCACCATTGCTGTACAGTATCCACAATCTCTTTAAACTGCATTGTTACCAGGTCTCTAACATCCTTCACAGCTGTATACAGCACAAAAATGCATTCTACTAACAATAACAATGATCCCTGTAAAAATAACTAAGAAATAAACAAAAATTGTTGCAATACAAACCAATGGCAGGAAAAGTAAAACAATATACCGTATATACTCGTGTATAAGCCGAGTTTTTCAGCATACTTTTGTATGCTGAAAAAGGGCACTCGGCTTATACACGGGTCAACTTACCTGGTGTTCGGTCCCTCGGCTGTCAACTTCTACATAGGCGTTCCAACAACAGGAAGTTCGGCATTTGGAACGCAAGTTTGCGTTCCAAATGCCGAACTTCCTGTTGTTGGAACGCATCTGCCGGGTAAGTGAAAAATCTCCCAAGGAGAAGAGACAAGAGCGAGGGTGCGGGTGCGGGAGGCTGAGTCTCTGCCAGCAATGTCATGCTGCATCCCTGGGTGACCATTCTGGACTCGGATCGGCTGCTCTTCCTCCAGCCTTTTGTGGTTTCTTCTGGGACCTTTTCGGCGAGAGCACCAGTAGGGAGGGATCCACTTCCTTTCAAATGCTCGGAAACTTTGTTGTGCGGATCCGAACCGGCCCATCCAGTTAGGGAACACCTCCACTCTTCACTCCGCATTGTGAGTCCTTGTTGTACTTAATGGTGATATGTGAGTGGAGGGGGTCACAGTTCTCAATCACAAGACGACCAGTATAGACTACTAGATGTGGGAAGATGTTGACTACAGAGAGAGGAGCTGTGGAGGAATGGTCATCTGAGTTTAAGACCCTGCCTGAGGCATCCATTACAAGTTATGCTGTAAGTTTGAAGGAGAAGAGTTCTTTGGTCTCTGCCCTGTATGAAGTGATTCAGGAACCTCAGAGTGAGCTGCTGGAACCAGTCTGCCACCAACTCTTTGAGTTCTACCGCAGCAAAGAGAAGCACTTGACTCACAGACGGAGCTCTGTCACAACATGGCCTCGCCAGGGTCGTGTACAGCGGACCTCATCCACAGAGAGAGATGTTAACAGCTCAAAACAGGTTTGAAGTATTGACATTTCTCTTACTGTGCTATAATGCTGCCTTAAACTACATGCCAGCTCTTTCCCTCCGATTAGGTTGTACCCAATGATTTTATAATCATTTATGAATGTTCCTTGTCATCTAGCTACAAATGATTTCATACATTGAAACTATCATTTTTATTTAGGTTTTTAAATTAGCGCTCTTTTCCACCCTAGGCTTATACTCGAGTCAATAAGTTTTCCCAGTTTTATGTAGTAAAATTAGGTGCCTCGGCTTATATTCGGGTCGACTTATACTCGAGTATATACGGTAGTAAAAAAACATTAGAATAACCAATTCCATACATCAGGGCCACAAACCCAGGCTTAACCACTGGCAAACTACTACGGGCAATATTCCATTTTCTAGCAAATAATTTCTTTTACAATATTTAGATCATCAACATCATCATCAAAATTTATTTATATAGCACCAGCAAATTCTGTAGCGCTTTACAATTGGGAACAAGCATTAATAAGACAATACTGGGTAATATATACAGACAGAGAGGTAAGAGAACCCTGGTCGCAAGCTTACAATCTATGGGATGTGTTTTTTCAAAGGTGGGAAGAAGAGATAAGTGAAACCACAATTTGTTTTGAGTTTTAGAATATTGAAAAACAAACTTCTATCATACACAGCCTTGTTTATGCCCTTGTTTGTGTGAGCTGTCACAGAATGCAGAGCTCAAGAACCTCAAAACTCTCTTGTTTCTGTATTCTATAAAACACTAAATAAAATAAATGTTTGCCTTCAGTTTAATTATAGTGATGTGTCGTCAAGATAAAATGCAGCAAGTACAGCTAGGAAGGCTTCAGAGAACTGATGCCAATTTTAGTTGATTACTAACAGGCCAAGCTGAAAATCAGTAGCAGGCCAATAGATAGATGCGGCATGTTATTGAAAAGATTTGAAATGTCTAGAAATAATAGTTCTTAAACATTTTTAGAGATGAAGATGCTAAATACCCATTGCTGTGTCATCTCAGTTCCTCCTTTGGTGATCTTCACTGTCTACTTGGTGGCAGCAGCTGTCGCCATACATGGGGAACAAGTGTCCTGGCTCTATTTCCAGCAGTGAGGCTGATGCTAAATAAAAAGACTGGGCTGCACACCAAGCTAGTGGATACCAACAAGAGGGCCCACGCAGCACAAAAGTGTCAGCCTACCCCAGAGCGAGAAGAGGAAGGAGGTTCACTTAAGATAAGTGGTAAAGGACAGTTATGGTCGCCAGCAGCTGACTATTCACAATGTAAACAGTCAGCCACGTATACCACGGTTAGTTTATGTTTTATATCTCCACTTTACGCTCTCTATCATCATTCCAATCATACTACACCACTGGTAGCTGCACAGTGCAGAAATCTACCAATCAGATTCTAGTTATCATTTATTTAGTACATTGTACAAAATAACAGCTAGAATCTGATTGGTTGCTATAGGCAACATCTATAGTTTTTCAAACCCGCAGCTTGATAAATTTACCCCTAAATCTTGATTTGAGTATCCACCTAATAAACATACTATTTTTTTCACATAGGACTCGTTGTTTGAGTCAGAGGTTGCATTTGCCAATTGTTCTATTTTGCATTCATTTGCTGAAATTATTTTAAAGTGTATTTAATGACATTTGGTAATCAAAATTTACTATCATTTTCACATTTAATTTTCGTTTTTAACTACTCAACATTTTTATTATTATTATTACTATTACCAAAATATTATTCATACTTTTTCAAACAAAAAAATTGTGTTGTCAAACTAAATCAAAGAGGTAAAAATAAAACATATATAGTAAAAGGAATAATGAGGAAATAAAAGAGTGCATATGAGGATATGCTGAAGGTAAACTGCATAAAAAAAAACATTAAAAAAAAAAGTGAAGATAACTTACATTTCACAATTTTTAATAAACACCCACTCACATAATTACATGTACGTTAAACCACCAGATGTGTCAAATGATTAATGTGAATTTACAATCTAAATATATTAAATACACTGGTTAAATCATTAGTCTTTATTAAAAAAAGATACAAACATGCATAATTCCAAACTTATTTGCAATAATAATATATTCTGTTTGACAGTGTAATTGATTACTGAATGAAGCCACTTTGGTATGTAGATGCTAATTAGCATTTGGTCAGACTGAGCGGATCAACCAGGATTTGGAGACGTTCCTCCGTTGCTATTGCACTGATCACCTATTGCACTGATCACCTATCCTCCTGGAGTGATTATCTACCTTGGGCAGAGTTTTCACAGAATATTCATCAACATGAATCATCTGAAACATCTCCTTTCTTTACCATCTTTGGCAGACATCCCATACTTCCCACCTTTTCAGAAGATCCCAGTGCATCAGTACCTGCAGTTCAAGAGATGGTCAGTAACTTTTCGAAGATTTGGACTCAGGTACGATCTAAACTCTTATAGTTCTTGGAAAGGCATAAACACTGCTGATCGTCACCGTAGGAAGATTCCAGTTTTTCACGTTAGGGACAAGGTGTGGCTGTCCACGCGTAATTTCAGACTCAAACTACCTTCAATGAAATTTGTCCACCGATATATTGGGCCCTTCCGCATTTCTCATATTAATGCAGTTACATATAAGCTCTATCTACCTCCTTCACTCCGTGTGCATAATTCATTTCATATTTCCTTATTAAAACCATTGGTTCTTAATGAATTCTCCAACCTTCAGCCTCCGCCTCCTCCCATCAGAAAGGCCTTGAGTGACGAATATGACATTGAACGCATCTTGAAATCCCGATCCATTAGTGGCAAGACTCAGTTCCTCGTCCACTGGAAGGGTTATGGTCCTGAAGAAAGGTCCTGGGTGGATAAGAAAGACCTACATGCCCCCCATCTGCTGTCAAAGTTTTTGAAGAATCAGATTTCCAAAGCTTCTTCTTCTGGGGAGGGGGGTACTGTCAGGCGCCGTCTCCGCACTGACACGGTGCAGAGATGGACGCCTACACATTCTCGTTAGCCGCGTCCCGTTGCCTAGCCATGGGACACCATCTCCGCTCACTTGTCAGCGTCCAGTGTTCTTCGGTTCTGACTCTGCTTCCTGTTACTATTCTCCTGTGTTTCATTTTGGTACCTCGCTGCCCGGCTGGTTTGACTATTTGGCTTGACCTGACTTCTCTCCGGATCCTCCCTGTGTACTACACCGCTCGGTTGGCTCTGACCTGGATTGCCTGACTACGCCTGTCTACTACTGTCGCTACACCGGTGACTGTCTTGGAGAGCCGTAACCTGCGTACCCTCTGCAGCTAAGCCCAAACTCTCTTGCGGGGTCCATGGTAAATACCAGGGGTACGATAGACTACGCTCCTCCCTGTTTGGTTGTGCTAATACTGGTTAGCGGCCATCTCAGAAATTCCGTGACACTTGATTTCCACATTAACTTCTGATCAAAAGGGGTGGCCAAAGTGGAGAGTCTATTTGGAACATTTTACCAGCAAGTATCTGGGCTAACACCCATTATTGGAGAATTACTGTTGCATAATTTGGAACTAAATATTTTTAGGATTATCATTGTATAGTTGTTATGTTGTTCAATTGGAACTAGCAATTTTTTATGGTTTTAACTGTCCAGTCATTTTGTTTGTACAGTAAATAACATTTGTATAGCTATCCATTGGTTTTCAACCATACCATCATTACAGTTGTCTATACAGCTATATTTCATTTTAGAACCAGGGGCCATTTTTACTCTAACTATAGCGTGATTAAGAAACACAAACTCGATCTCTATTGTCCATTTTTGGGATACATGCCTATGACGATTTTATTCTAATTACAGTTGATTGAGATGCATACAGGATTATCTGATCTTGTTTAATCTTATTTGGGTTGATTGCCCAATCATTTTTATTATCGTCATTCAAAATTTACCCCTTTGACTGCATACAGACATTCCAGATTCACACATGAGCACTGAATCTTGTATTTTGTTAAACCGAAATAATTCACCGGAACATTCTTGGCAAAATTAAAAACCATTACAAACGACGCACACTAGCTCCTGACTGCAGGAGCACCCATCATATAATGAAATAATTACAGCCACTAGGTCTATTTATAACCTGGATGCTATACAGTACTATGCAAGGAGATTCTCTATTGTTCCAACAAAGCCCAAAGCTATACAATGAGAGTTGAACTATACTTTCTAAACATACTATTGTGGCACCTGCTCTATTGTTCATTGCAAATCAATTCAATGACCAAAAATCAGAAATTGACTAGTGCATGAAAGAGCTGATTTTTAGACTACAGAAATAAAACTCAGCTCTTAATATCTTTACATCAGTCAAATACCTTAAGATGCATGGTGTTCATGGCAATCGAGCAGCTGGGAAAAGGGAGGATTGTGGTGAATGTATCAGTGGTGTGAAAGTCGAATAATCAGATGAAGTTGTTCTAAATGAAAAAATATTGATTGTAATATTTTTCTGTGCGATTAGTACACTATTGCATACCAGGGTTAATAACGCAATCGCATTGGTAAACAAAGCAAATACACTTACATTCACACATATATTTGTAAGCAGTTCACTTTTAATAAATTTTCCAACTCACATTCTTTTCTTATTAAGACTTAGAAATTTATTACATAAAAGATAAACCTATGTTAAAGCTACTTATGGTTCAGGTCCTAAGAAATGTATTGTGTTTACTCTTATATTAACCCACATTTCACCAGAAGGAATTTTCATCGGAGATCGCTAGTTATGATTCGTAGAAGATTGATTCTCAAAGATACTTTGTTAATGGTTTGGTTAAACAGGATTTTTGGCGGTTCCCTGAGGCAAGACACTTACATAGCTGTTGGAGTCAGTTGCCCCCACCTTTGGAAAAGCATCGTTTGAACTGACCTATGACCTGCTTTGCACTTGACCATCATAAACCCTGAACCAATGAAGAACTCTTTTAGTGTTATTTTTGTTTATATTGTGACATCATCACTGTTTTTCTTTCAACAAAAACTGTATATAGGCAGGCACTGGTCCAGTATCTCTCTCACTCACCAAGCAGACTTCAGGATTGAAGAGCTGTTACTGGATCCGGTACGCAGCGTTACATTTTGTTACATTTTTATATTTTGCTATTAAATCTCTTTGTGCAATGGAACCACATTGATCGCATTGTACAATCTTTATTGGTAACTAGAGAAACGGACATAACAGTGGTCACAGTTTATTACATATTGATTGATTTTATTTTTAAAACAATAATTGTGAAAAATTGCCACAGATGGTCACTGAATTGTTCCTCACTGTTAGCTCAAGCAAACTCCATGAGTTAAAAATCATATGTACAGGAGAAGCGGAGGTCAGAAATCCAGACATCTGATTATGCTGTCGCATTGAAGGGAACACCATTGTTGGAGGGTCTTTGAATCCGACATCAATAAGCTCTTATAATTCTGAAATTAAAAAAAACTGAAGTTTGCTTAACTCATAAAATCCACCCCATACTAACATTCCTTTTCTCTCTATAACCCCTGGACTGATGATTCATGACTGTATTTGGAGAATTGAAATCCTCGATGATGTGGTGACAAATAGTGTATTTAAAAAATTCAAAATATTAACACCTTTGTGACTGTTGGACTTCTGTATATAATGGTGAGGTGTACATTAAGTTTCAGCATTAACAATCCATGGCAGTGTACAGATTACACAACGTCCTTCATATGACACACCCCAGTACACTGCCATGACTCCAACTGCTGATGGACAGCAAGCTTGGAATCTGTATTGATCCACAAATGGATAAAGAATAGGAGAGTCCCAACGTGACTAAGATGTACTGCCTCCCACCATCGCTGTTTATGAAATACTTTTATCAATACTCCCCAGCCTCAATGTCTTTTGCTTAAGTCTTGGTTAAAAATGTTGTCAGCCGAAGTGGGTAAGTTTTCTTTTTCTATGTAGATAAAGCAAGTTTGAGGTTTTTTAGTATAAGCATATTCATGCCACCAGGGGACAGGCCACAAGGAAATGGCATAATTCAAAACATTTCAAAAAAGCAAACATGGACCAAAATAAGCTCTTGAGATCCACCCAAAACCCACCTCCATTCTCATGAAGCATAGTCCCCTTCTGAACCTAAAAATTGGCATTGTTGGGAGGTACAAATTGTGCTCTACATTGTACACTTACCATACATTCTTTATATAAGCCACAAACCATTTAATTGCTTCATTAGGGCCCTTAGCCACTGTTTAAATGCTGCATCTGTATGCATATACAGTGAGATGCTGTTTATTGGATGCTGCTTGATTCATTTCAGTGCATTGAAAGAATCTTGCCGCACTTGACGAAGGCCAACCATCTCTATAAGAGTACATTGTACCTACTAGGGGTTAACAAGAGTGGTTATACAAGCATTGTGCTGTATTTTTCCCATTCATATCAATGGACCCATAGATTTCAATGTGGTTATGCACTATTGGGCTCATGCAGGTGTATTTGTGCCCTGATCTTTGAATCCCTCACCGCATGTGTGTTCGCAGACAGTTTACCATGACTGCAGAACATTTTTAATAAATATCAACAATCTTTCATTCCTTAACACTGTGATAAGGAATGAAAATTATTGTCAAAAATGTATACTAGTTAATAAATATGTACCTTAGTGGGAATCAATACAAGAAATCTAACTCACTTTGTCTGAGGAATTGGGAGGGGTGGGAAAGGGCATTCCCATTCATTTCTGCATCTATCGTACACACTGGAACCCCACTGAAATGAATGGGATATTCAACTAAAGCGGAAAAGCGTCATAACATTTGCATTATGGACAAATTGGCAAGAGCATCCATATACTAACTTCAAGTGAACCACATATCAAATGCTTACTGGAAGCATGTGCCAACCTGAGGCATTTACATGCTTTTCACAGAGGGTGTTTTTTGATGCAAAAACAACACCAGTGGGAAAGGTCCCTTACGTTATCTGCTGCTGCAAACAAAAATCTCTCTTGCCAACATAAACAGATGACATGTCTGGCAAGAATGAGCACCTATAGTCAGGGGGAAATTAGGAAATAATCTTCCCAGGCACACCAGATGCATCAGTTCTTAAAGCACTGAAACAACTGTACAAATCCGCAACTGGAAGTTGTTTAAGAGTAGGAAATAATCATTACACCGCACATCAGAATCCCAAGTGTAGATATATAGTTTAAAACAAAAATATAAACAAACAAAACATAGAACTCTGTCAATCACTAATTGAAAGCAACACACTGTCACACTCAGAGCAGCTGTCACAGGACAATACCGGAGACTGTCCGCCTGTGACTCAGACTAACCAGCTGTGACGTCCTAGTCTGACTGAGGAGAGTTCACTGAACAACCCCCCCCCCCAGGATAACGCGAGATCTCGCCGCACTCTCGCGATGTTACAGCGCCGCCGGAAACAGGCAGCTTGAGCGATGCTGAGTCGTCAACAACAACAACAATAACAAGGGGGATCCTCCAGACTGCCAGCCAGACTCTGCCCTGGTAGGACGGGGTCAGGGGTGGGTGAGATGGGGAAGCGTTAGACACCTGGGCGGCTCTTTGTTGTGATTTACGTGTAGATGTAGCAGAGCTCTCATCTGACAGCCCCCCCTCCCCGGACCCAGGCCTCTGTCATTAATCCACCATCCTCACCCAGCATCACATGCCTATGTCTGATCTACCAGGTATATGTATGTACACAGGGGATGGTCACCTGTCACCCAGTGTGTGTAAAGGGACCCTGCCCTAGGACTGACTACAGTACCTCTCACTGCACTCTGTGCCATCTAGTCTTCATGTAGTCCCACCAAACCACAATATTCAAATACATTCCCCTATTTCTGTCAAAAACTGGAGATTAGTTTAGTCACTGTATACCGTATACCCCCCTCCCTTGATTTATACATAATCATGATATCTCAGTGGGGTTTCTTCTTGTGTTGTGGTCAGAATTCCGCTTAATTATTATTTATTTAGCAGCAGCATATTCTATAGCGCTTTACAATTGGGAACAAACACAATAATAAAACAAGTCTGGGTATTACAGACAGAGGTAAGAAGGTCCTGCTAGCAAGATTATGCCCTTTGTTAACTTATGGTTATTGGTTTTACATTTGACATTATGTCCTGTTAATTTGCTGTTTTCTGCTTAAGTATCTTACAGTTAATAACCATAGTGAATATGAAATTGAAGATTTGTACAAAACATTACAATCTGATTACTGTTATTTAGTATATACAGGTTCTAAAACAAGAGGTTCATGAAAACGTTTAATGGCATAGCGATCCATGTTCTGGGATCTGAAGCATATGTTTAGAACTCTTGGGGAATTTGCTATATAGTTTTCTACTTCTTTTTGTTATAACCCTCACAGTAGTCATTTCATGTACTAAAGTTTTGATACCAAACTTTAACTTTATAAATCATTCCATATACCCTAGTCAACTACCCTTATTTATCTTATTAACCATCATGTTCCAACTACACATTTTCACATCTTGTTACATGCAAAGCTGTCAGCTAAAACAGTTGTCAGTTTTTAGATGGAACCTAGTCAGTTATAATGCTTAATTTCTGTGTGCAACATGTTTCACCCATCTTCATTCCTGCCATCCTGATTCCGTTTCACAGTATCATAATATCTCCATTTAATTTCCAATTGCAATAACATGGGCTAAATTAATTATGTAACAATATTGTGTAGCTGTGGTTACCAAATCAGTCTAGGTTATTATGATTTTGAATACTGAGAAGATTTAATGATCACAGTTAAGTGGAGCCAACCTGCCAGGTATGCATCTTACCTTGGGTCACCCACCTCATGCAGTGACACCATTTACATTTTGTACCCATCAGTTCTGTCTGCAACACTTGTTCAAATCTTCCTGCACACACACATTAGTTAATTACATGTTTACATCTTGTTTTAAGAGCCTAGTTCAGCAACACTTGGTCACACATTTTTTTTTCATCCACTCGATATATCTACATTGTCCAATTTTTGTGCTAATGTCTTAATTACACCAGTTTATATTTTGTTTCATGGGACTCAACCAGTAGTCTGTTGTCATCTTATTTTACTTAATCTAAACTGCTACACCTGTTAATATATACGTTTAAATACAATGTAGTGCATTACACCCTTTCACATCTTGTACTATGGTTAGCTAAACCTGTTCTCATTTAGTTCCACACACCTTAAACAGCATCACCTATTTGCAACTTTTACCTACCACTTGATGCAGCTATGAAAGTTGTATGTAGGTAGAGCCTGTTGACGTGTTGTACTTTATCCGTTACACAAGTAAACTGCTTCAGGAAGCTATATCTTGTTTCATGGATTTCAGTCAGTGATGCCTAGTTTCATTTTGCTCCATTCACTGCAGTCATTTGTACTCCATTGTCATCAGCTGAACCTGTTTCTTTACAGTTAACTAAACCTACTCACATCTCCTTATTCCATAAGCCTGCTCATATTTTGTTCTAAGATAAGCAGTCACCTACACTTGTTCACATTATTTTCTTCTTGTTCTCTTTTTATTCTCCAATTGTACCATAAATGCACCTTCACATGCACTGCTATCAGTAACACTCATCCACTTTATGTTCCACCCAATGCGGTCCTGATGCATATTTTCACCCACAGATATCCATTACACCCATTAGCATCTTATGCCACATACAATAGATAACTACTCCTGTTTGCCACAATAGACAACTAAAACTTATTTCATCCTTTTCCATACACTATAGTTTGCTATATCCATTATTATGCTACAGCCTGACAATCATTTTAGGTTTTTCTGGGGACAGATACAATTGGTGTAAATTCAGAAAAGTATAAAATAAGGGAAGAGCCTAAAAGTACCCAAAAGTTCAAATAGATTAAGGGAATACAGAGCACAGAGGCCCCTTCATCAGGCAACTGATTTAAAGTTACCTGATGAAGGGGCCTCTGTGCTCTGAAAGCTATCAAACATAATAATATTTTTTTGGGTTAGCCAATAAAGGTATCGCTGCTATTAATACTTTTGTCTTTTTTGACACACGAGTATTTAACACATAGTTTTCTAGCTGACACCGTACTGTAATAATATTTTTTAAAAATATATTTTTGCTACAAATCTCTTATCTGAGCAAACATATCATTACTATATATTGTATGTACAGTATTTTGCAAGTTTTACAATATTAAAACATGAATTACTGTATAACACCTTGCAGTGATTCACACCAAGGACTGTACAGTTCAGAATACTACTATAGCCATGTTTATGTTGTAAAATAAGGCAAATAGGACTACTGTTAGAAATAGCAACATCTATATGTTGTCACAGATTTGTAAACACAATGTGAATAATCGGGGCACTAAATTGGGACAATCAAAAAATAAATAAATTGTCTAAAGAAACAGCTGCCTCTAAAAGATGGCTCTTCAGCCACCTAGAACTACTATACAGATATCTAGTTTGTGCCTGGTGTATTAGGAGAGTTCAAAGTTTGTAGCCACCTGTTCAAGTTCTTTGAACTCAACTAATACAGCAGACACAATCTTGATATAGCACAGCTATATCACACTTCATCTGAACCTTTGTAAAGGGCGCCTATTTCCCTACCCGGCTGTGAGTAAGGGACACTACTGTGATTCACATAGCATACGCTGAAGTGTGCACAGTTTTACTCTGCTAGATTGGGGATTGCATCTTTTGCGGGACCCAATTAACAATTGTTTCTATCATTCATGCAAATTATAAAGTTGTTATTGGCACTTGGATAATTTGAAATCACATTTATCTCGATAAGAGCCCCCTGTGGTTTCAGATCAGTCATTATGATTACTGATTGTAGCAATTTTCCATCTCGCATGATATTATGTTTCCAGTAAAAGTTTGCACACTTGCTACAGTATATGTATATTATACATGTTATAAGTGTTTTAATGATTTAGTTCTATTGGACATTGTATTGTACAAATTCTCTTATCAAATTCATTGTCTTTGGGGATTGGAGTGCCTCTACATGTATTTGTATAAATAGCCCACTGACATGTCCTAAGGAATGAGGGTTTGTGAAAAAGTGTAAGTGTTAGTAAAGTGTAAAACTAGAAATGTAAAATTGAACTTTGACTTTACCTGCAAACATTTTTTTCTATCTAACTGATGTCCCATTCACATCTGTCACTGTACACCACTTAATTATGGTCAGAAGTATGAAACAGTGTGCTGTGAAATGTCTTTTAGATAGAAACTACATGTTGAGGGTCTTTTTTTTTCATTATAGATGTCTTGTGTTTACTGTTTTGGTATTAACAGAATGTAAAAATGACTTTTTTTTTTCCTTTTTTGTTATATTTTTTTTTACAACTATTGTACTTATGATTCAACATCTGTTTAAATAAAAAACAAGTGTTTTACATTGTATATTCTCAATAAAAACCTTTGTCGCTCTCCATTAAAGCCATGCTATACATGTGTTCAACTAAGTGAACACGATGGAGCTGTGATAGCTAGAAGGATGTTAGTGGTTTACAGTTGAAAGGGCAAGAATGGAACTGATTCCATGATTTATAAAGAATTGTTTTTAATTATTTTGTGTTAGTGCAGAATGCCAAGACCACACAGCACTTTTACTGAAATAGAAACAAAATCATTAGCAAATGTGTTATGCTTGCAGAGCATTAGATGTTATCTTCTGAAGTGATCTGCCATAGAAATACAACTACCAAGTTTAGATTGATTTTTAACATTTAGTTGATGCCCAATGCTAGTTTGGCCTTTCCGTCATTGTAACTGGGAAATGATGCAGAACATCTTGAGTGAGCACAAATCTAAAATATTCTGACATTTAGGCATTGGGGTAACGGCAATTTTTTATAGCTTTCTTACCGTAAACCATGACTCAGCTTTTTCAGAATGAAACACTTCAATACATTGTGCTTTTCATTATTTCTTTCTTAGTTGGTCTCCTCCTCTCTTGTTAGCCAGTTCTCTCAAATGCCCAAAGTATAGCATGCCCAGTAGCACTTGGTGTTATTAAATTGTACCTCTCCTACCTTTTTGAAAAATATAACATGGGGCGTATTCAATTCTCGGCGGTTTCTGCTGCGGAAAAACTATTACCGGTATTACGGTAATAGTAAGCCGGATTTCAGCTACCGTAATACCGGTATTTCCGCGCACTATTACCGTAATGATGGTAATAGTGCGCGCGGCACGTTAATTTTGACTATAAAGGCAACAATTGAATATGCCCCTAATAGTATAGTCAGGGCTTGATTAAAGGGTTCAGTCCGCCCGAGGCTACTATGCTCGTCGCTCCCCCCTCACCTTCTATGCCAGGCTAATATGCGGTAGATATAAATAAATTTGTTCTTGTTCTTAATGTAAAATACTTTGCCACCGCTAACCCTTCCCCCAAATGTTTATGTTCTTTTGTTTTCAAAACTCAGCTCCACTTGGGCTTTTTAAAGGATCCCAGCAATCTATGTCACTTATTTAGTTTTCATTAAAGTTAGAACTGTATAGCAGAAAGGGAAGCATAAACGAGCTACTGAGGGTGAAGTTGTGAAGGTGGAGGGGTCTGTCATACTCTTGCCTGTCGCCATCCTTGTATCCCCTTCCTGTTTGGCCTCAAATGCCCGCCCAAGGATTATACATTGTCTTTACTATGGGAATACATCAAGTTCGTGTTTTCTCTTTGCTTTGGAGAACAACTATTCTCATATATTTTAAAATTAATTTCAGTTTACACATCTCCCTGTCACAATTTTGTACCCCCAAAAATTAAAATTTTATTTTGAAAAGCTGTGTATTGAGGTAAATAAGATACATTCAATAGCTTGAAGACCCCATGCTCTTGCTTGTTCCTCTGTTGCAGAATATTTCTTTAGTTGTGCACACACAGAGTGACTGACAGTTTGACAGACATGCTTTACAGAAATCTGTTGTGTTGATTGGTTGTTTGATGGTAGGGCCAGGGCCAGAGATGCCACAGTGCAATCTCAGCTTTTTGATCTGTATCAAATCCTTTTAAGACACTGTAGGATGATCATAAGCTATCTGTAATAGAGTAGAGAGGTAATACTTCCTCATATATTGAGCTTGAAGACTTAATGTTGAATGCTGTGCACCACTATTACAGCTGCCAAAGCCTCTTTCACTCCTACAGGATGCCACAATTATATTGTCACTGAAGTTTCCTATACAAGTAACTCCTTCTGTGGGAGTAATTATAATGGTGCACGCTGTCTGTAAGGCCTCCATGCTAGTAATTAAGCCTAGCGGGTCCGAACAGGTGCACTGAGGATGGTATTGTCACTGGGGGAAACCATTGGCTGAGATGTAAGGATCCTAATAATCATGAAGGAATAACTAACCTGTAACTGACTGTGCATCTGTTATACAGTCACAGCCACACACTCTTGGCTACACCTCTGTTTGCTGACAGGTTGGAAGCTGATTTACCACTGTATCTGTGGCCAGTCTGTATTGAGCTGTACTGCTCTATATGTGAGCTGAGGTGGGGGGAGTGTGGGTCAGCCATCTTGGTTTCTCATCACCTCCACTAGGTTCTGAATCTTTGGTGCCTGAGTCACTTATGAACACCAAAGGTTTAGGGCCTACTCATGGTACTGATGACGAGCATGAATTTACCAGCATGTGGTTTTAAGATATAGTGGGCATGTGAATATTATGTTCTGAACGTGGAAGAGTTACATTCAAGAACATTATAACATTACATAAAGAATGGTTCTAGTGAAGATTAATTGGAGGTATATTCATGAAACTGCAGCACTAGTATTTATGCAAAGAATGTACTGTTCCCATGCTGAACGTTTTTATCTTTCATAATTATATATATACATATAATTTAAAAATTCCACTGTGTGGCTTATAACCTGTTCCTTAAAAAAATGAAAATAAAATAAGTGCAATGCATACGTTGGCCCCATGATGTCACACTTCACCACCTTTACCGCCACATGGCAGACAGAGCATACAATACTTCTCTGCCAGCCAGAGAAATGCCCAAACATAGAAACTCCCAAGTCTAGACATAAAATCATTTATGAATCGTCTTCATATATATCCTCAGTGGAATTGTAATAAACTAAATCTAGGTATAAAAGTTTAGTTGAATTTTTGCTGAATTCTGCTCCTTGTACTTTCCTAGCAGTTACTGCTTAACACACTCTCAAAGTAAGAGACATTAAATAACAACAAAAAGCATTATTATTTAGGTATAGTATTGTGTAGTTATTTAATGATTTTAGTTGTAAATGTGACATTGGTAAGCAGTACATATTGTTAGTAAGAAAGAATACAGTTTGGCAATTCCTGAGGAGTGTTTGTCCCATCTAATCTGTCCAAGTGCTAATTTACCTTAAAATAAATAAAACAAGACTGTGCTAGATCCAACAGCCTGCTACATGATTCTCATGATATTTGAATTGCTTTACTGCAGTATCCACTTTGATGTATGTTCACTTTTTTTAAAAACCTGTTAATACATAAGGACATTCCGGACATAATCAGTTATGGTAAGTGGTTGCTGAGCTTCACCATTAATAGTGTTTTTTTTTATAGCTAATCCACTTGAACAAGGTATAAATCCCAATGCTGATGATACTCTTCCTGTTCCAATCTGGCAATATTTTAGTGGTACCCATTTAAGCTGACCTGCCGGTCACCTCTAAATTGGACTTTCGGAATGCACTTAAAGCTTTTGAAGTGTCTCTCTGACAGATAGCTGTTAATCCAATGTGCATGCTCATTCTGGTTTACCTAGTCAACCATGCTATAATAGTTTTAATGTAGGATTCTGGAAATTAAATAATAACCTATAGCTGGTTATTGAATATACTGATTTACTATGTGTATTTTAAATCCTTGCCTGGACTAGCTTTTTAAATTCGAAGTATCGTATCTTCAAACTTGATTTATGTGCTCAATGTCATACATAATACATGCATACCTTGTTCTAAAGTGTATCAGGATTAAATGATAAGTGCGTAAAATTTTCTATTGTACAAAGTGTTACTTGCTTTTTATTAGGGCAAAATAAATTCCTGGTAGGTACATTTTAATCTTTATTCCTGTGGGGTTTTATTTCACGTTTTAGGCTAGTATTATATGGTCAGTTTTAAAATGTATTTTATATGTATTTTTTTCTTTGCAGGAAAAGTCTGTCCCATATGTAATGTATAACTTTTCTTTTTCTCCATAGTTTCTAAATGAGCAGACCAAAGTGTAAAGCAGAGACCAGAGGAACATAGAGCAGTCATCATGAAGTTGTATGTGTTTCTGGTGAACACTGGAATCACCCTTACATTTGACACAGAGCTTGCAGTTCAAACGTAAGAGCATGGCATATATAAAGATATCACTTATTATTGTTCTTGGATTGAGTTAGATTTGTATCTCTTTCTAACAGAGCTTTATGTGCCATTCCATTGCTTTAAAAGCAAGTTTCTTGCAGTGTACTAGGTCCTATAGGGATATTTGTCTGTATTTTATATCACCATGCAAGAGAATCTCTGGCACAAATAGTAATGAAAATCATAAAAAAATAAAACTGATATCTTATTAAGATCTCATACATACAGGTGCCTTTTAATGCTACTGTGGTTTGTTCTGGATGAAGTCAGCATAACTGACGTTTCAAATAGGGATCAATGAACCCTTTATAGAGTGATCCAATGTACCAAACTTTTAGAGTAAATGGACCATGGATGAAAGACAATAACACATACTGCATTCATGGTCAGTACAGCTCAGACAGACCGTACACCCAGTGCTAGTCTATATACAGCTGGCCACACATGCAGATTCGTTCTTGACCTCCACCTGCGCAAGTGTTTATTGTCCATCATGGAAATTGATGATATTAGTACTATCGTAGATTTGTAAGATGCCACAGTGCCCCGATGCGCCGTAAGTGTATGCATATATGTGTATGTATTTGTGTATGTGTGTGTGTGTGTGTGTATATATATATATATATATATATATATATATTATATGTGTGTGTGTGTGTGTATTTGTGGCCCCATACAGCATGAAAAACTTTGCAAGGGGGAATATTTCCTTCAGTATACCTGGTGTTTTAGTAACTCGCAACCCACCTTTCAAAAGAGTACAACACTCTTGAGTGTTGCTTATTCCTGCATGTTTGTGTATGTCGGGGCTCAAAATAATTCCATAAGCCCTGTAGCCAATGCACCTAAAAAAAGATACGTCAGGAGCCTAAATTTTGAGAGTAATTACTATTGAGGACAATCCTGCAGGCTCCTAGATTTAACCTGACTGGCTCCTAATTTCTTCATTATTTGTCCACCCTTGGTTTTGTATATGTTTCTACTGTAGTAATGAACCATGTATGTATATACTGAGTTTACCCTGTTACTGCCGTATCCTGCTTGTCCATATATGCAAGTCACTCCTCCTTCTAACATGTTCCTCAGTAGAATGTATTATAGTATCGCTGATTGCTAATCACAACTAGATCTAACAAACCAGCTCTACAAAGTTTACAGATATGCAATTCCGGAATTCTGCTGTCCTGCTGACATCCTGAGCTTTACCATACACTATCTTCTGGGTTTCCTTAAATAATGTGCAGTTAAACTTACAATTTTACATTTCCCGATTTCATCCTTTCCTTAAATCATTTAATCCAGACCATTTTCCTGATTTCCTACTGCCTTTTCCTGTACCTTACACCACAACATTTTGCAAGAGACAGTATTCTGTCATTTTGCAGTACCATAGATTTATTGTTGTGTATTGCTGCAGGAGTTCAGTACAGTAATCAGTATCTTAGTAATGTAGAAGTTGCAAAATACAGTGCTTTATATAGGTTTAGATACCTTTGTTCAGATAAGGATGAATTAGACTTTCTTTCTCATATTGACGTTTTTATTGTACTGTACAGATGTAAAGTCCACCATGTGTCGTCATTTTACATGCTGGAACAGACTGCTAATAATATTCTTCTTCCTTATTTATTTATAAAGCTCCCAACATTATTCAGTGCTCTACTGATCTACAGAGAGTGTTTTAATCGGTCACATCAGATAACAATTACATATTTCTTTTTGTGTTTGTGTTAGTACTTGTTTGGGGTGTTTTTTTTAGAATTTTCCCTCATTTTACACTTTTCTAGATTTGTACATTAATGTATCCCTGTCCCTAAAATGTGTGTTTTTCTGTGCCTTTCACTTGTGTAACAATGAACATGATGCTGAGCTAGTGCAAGAAAGTCAGTGGGTGTCCTTGATTGACTTTGTGGTCACTTTGTAATCCTTATCTAATTGTGTTGGTTTAAAGGCTTTTACAACACTCCACCCTGAGACAGTGATTAAAGCTGGGTACACACTACAGAAAATTTCTCCCGATCCGCCATAGTTAACAATTTTACCAACAACTGACAAAAAAAGAAGACGAAAAAAAAGTCCTGACCAGCATATGCCGATTCATGTGTATACACTAAACACGTTTTACAAGATTTACCCTCTGATCTGTGCTCTTCATCTGTCATCTGTCATAATCATTGGCTGAAAAGATCGTGACTCAACACACTCCATAGAGATCTATAGACACTACCGGACGCGAGTGTATACACATTGTGAAATTTGAACATCATCGTTCCATTGCCGAATGAGATTTTTGGTCTTGTTTAACAATCAAATCAAATGATCGTTCATCGTTGAAGCGTACACACTAATGTTATATCAGACCTAATGATCGTTTTTCATTTGATTGGCCCGATAATCGGGTGATAAACCTGTAGTGTGTACCCAGCTTTAGTAAACCTAGGTATACACTACAAAAATTTAATCCGGATGTGATATCTTTAACGATTTACCAACAACTCAAAGTCATGATTAGCATGCCAGTTCATGCGCACACATTTACACGATTTACCTTCAGATCTGTGCTCTTCATCTGTCATAACCATCTGCTGAAAAGATCGTGACTCTGTAAACTCTGGGGATCCGCCTATACCAGGCCTGTCCAACCTGCGGCCCTCCAGGTGTTGTGAAACTACAAGTCCCAGCATGCTTTGCCAGTAGACAACCAGTTGATAGCTGGAAGAGCATGCTGGGACTTGTAGTTTCACAACATCTGGAGGGCCGCAGGTTGGACAGGCCTGGCCTATACTGATGGTTGTGAGTGTATGCACACTGCAGAATTGGCACACCATTGTTCCATTGTTTACAAAAACGTATTCTGTTTATAAAATCAAATCAAACGATAAAACATGATTATTGGAGCGTACACACTAATGCGATATCGGACCTAACGGTTGTTTATTGTGTGATTGGCACGATAATCAGGTGAAATACCTGTAGTGTGTACCCAGCTTTACCCCCTTCCTAATTCTGCTTTGATGATAAAAGTGACTAACTTCATGTGGCACATTTATATTCACTGATTGTAGTTTAAAAGAGAGAAGACTCTTATGTATTTACTTACGACTCGTATGTGTGCACCCTGGTATTTCAATAGACAACATTCCAGATACTGACAAATAAGTTGTTTTACAATTGGACCAATGCAGTGAGCTTATTACAGAAAGTATACAAAAGCAATATTAGTGTAGCTTCACTGAAAATAACATTTTGGGAGGAAATGAAAAATACTTTAAGTAAACTAGTGTATTGTTTATTTAATGTACTCCAGCAGTGGTTCTTTATTTTGGCAAAATGGAGAAGTGAATTTGAATTAAGTTTTAATACTGGGGACCATGACCTCCTAAAGTCCAGAATAGTGGGAGATTTAGTTATGTTATTTCTATCTATGCATCTTCATTTTACAATTCATAAAAACTAGTCATATCTAGTCTGCTGATAAGTTCTATATTCACATCAGCTAATGGCATGTGTCTTCTATCAGTATTAGCGTATCCATTATGTACAAATATGCCACATCGTATGCTTTGTTATTGGAGCAGGAGTATTCTAGTAAGGGGAGGAAACCAGGCACGGGATGAGAGGGAGTTGGTGGAAGGGCTCCACCCAAAACTTCTGTTGAGTATTATACATCGGAGTAGCATATCATTGTTGTTAGCATTAAATCTGGTTGCTTGTTGCCAACTGAATAAACTCAACCCAATGCAAAATTTTACATTTTTGGTGGTGTTCTTTAATGGGTCAACTGGTTGGAGAGGGGAATGACATGAGGATATGGTCTAAGGTGGTACATAGGTTCATTAAAAATGAAGGAACATGCTTTACCAAATTAACTTCTGTAATAGATATATAATACTAAAATTAAACCCCGCTCTTATCCCTAGTCATCTTCTTTTCTGAAAAATAGAAAGTTGCCAAGCAAGATATAGATGGCAGAAGCTAGTCTCTGTATGCTCGTAACTTTCATACATTGCCCTGTTTATTGGGTACATAATATAGCCCTTTCTTATAACCTATGTGACAGTATTTAAGGGGCCTTTTAATAGAATCAGATGCCTTATTGTATTCCGTTTTTATCTTGTGTGTATCCTGTTTATTTCCCAATCAGAATGCTCACAGCAGCAGGAGATGAGGATGTGGCTTATATTGGAGCCACAAACCTGTTCATTTGTATAATTCCTAAATCATAAGAAAGCTACAGACTGAGAGTTAGATGGTGGAAAGACAAGAGTCTCCATTGGCACACCATAGGGATGTGTGGTTCATGCCACACTGATTCAGGAAGGTCATATTAAACATGACCTTTCATGAAATAATCCAACTTGTTCTTTTAGGGTGTGGAGATTTCTTGTTGTAAACAAAATACTTTCCTTACACAACAACAGCAACAATGCCATTTGCGGACTACTAATTGCATACAACGAGGTAGAATGTTTTTTTAAAGCCCGTTCCCAGACATAGAAGCACATGTAGAGGGAAATATCCACATATATGTCCATGCTAGTTTTGGAATCAGATGCTGATCTGATTGTGGAATTCTACAGTTGGAGTGATTTCTCTGGGGACACCTACAGTGGAGAAATGAATTGTTGGATGAAAGGGAGTCTCCGTCTAGTTCTCCCCTTAGTAATCTAATACTGTATCATATGTGAAGTCCCATTAAAATGTGTTTGGAATGCCTGTAATCTGCAGAAGTAGTTTTGGAAGGTTTGGGATTTGCACTTAAGTAATGAAAAATAGGATGATAAACAAACAAACAAATATGTAGTCTCTTTTTTTTCTTCTGTTATAATCCAAATAAAATAAAACAAGATTTATCCCACATGCCACTAACACAAATTCAAAGTTATCCCCTCAAAAACAATATAATATAAAATACACTAATGTATACAAAAATTGTTTTTAAAAAAGAAAGTCCAGTGAGGGAAGTGTAAATTCAGTCCATTCAGTAACTAGTTAATCTTTTTAGGACTTTCTTGGACACTCTCCTGCCCATATGAGAACTCTTTAGCATGTATCAGTTCATAATTTAGTAGGCTTTGGCTCCCATTGATCTAAAAAGAAATGTGGCCCACCTCTGTGCATAGATATCAGACAGCACTGTATAATATCAATTTGTATCTTGGCCCAGTCCAGACTTTTTGTTCCTTTTGGCTTCTCTTCACTCTTAGTCTGGTGCCCACAGATTTCTAGCATATCTATAATATGCTGTCTTTAATATTCTTTCTTTTATATCAGCTGCTAAATGGTTTGTATTATTTATTTATAGTGCTTTTCATGCTGAAAGATTTTCCTCCTAATGAGTGCCCAAAGCCCACAATGTGGCTCTGTTAATATTTGGTAATTTGGTCGTGTGTATTTTTGAGCACTAGTTTGTTTAGTCACCTTGTTCCCTGTCGGTTTAAACTTGAGATTTTGAGTGTATTTTGGGCAAACTAAAATTGTACGAATGGATTGCACTATTTTTTTTACGTTTGTTTTGTAACATCACTGGCTATAGTAATTGTTGAAACATTATTTTCTCTTGCTTAAATAAATGTGTAACAAATGTTCTTTTCAAATAAAAATGATATTTTAATTTTAATTTTTTGTTTTCTGTGCATAATTAGGGTGACTGATCTTAAGCATGCTATCCAGACTAAGTATAAGATCGCTGTTCATCACCAGATTCTTGTTGTAAATGGAGGAGAATGTATGGCACCTGACAGGAGGGTCTGTAGTTACAGTGCTGGTACTGTGAGTAATTTTCATTATTTATTTTATTATTTTTTATAAAGTCTAAGCAGCAACAAATAAATAACTTTTCTTACATACCATTGTGCACTTATAATCCCAAATGGGCCATATTTACAAAAGAAACTATCTTTCTGTTTTATTTTCAGTTTGTTAGATAAACTCTCTAGTCTTTAATATCAATTGCATGGGGTGGGGGCACAGTTATTTTCAGTGTATTTTTGTGTATACAGTTTTTTTCATCAGATGTGTGTGTGTGTGTGTTTTGCTCTCCATGCACATGCTGTCACCTCTATGTTATCTGCCAATGTCACTGAGTTTGAAAAGAAAAAACATTTGCTTTGTGAAATTCAGATCCCGCACACGTACTTGGTTTTCCTCAGAAATAAGAAATCGTTACCTTAGAAAGTGTATGTGTATCTCTTACTAACTAAAAAAAAAGGCAGAGAATTTAATTTGCATGATCCTTTGGGTCATTTAATAAATTGGCATTTTTAAAAAGTGGACCTTTTCTTTAAACAGAAGTAGTGAAAAAAATAAAAACTTCAGTACAACCTGCAGTTATTAGCTCTGACTTCTCAGAGTCGTCATCATCATCACCATTTATTTATATAGCGCCACTGATTCCGCAGCGCTGTACAGAGAACTCACTCACATCAGTCCCTGCCCCATAGGAGCTTACAGTCTAAATTCCCTAACATATACACACACACACACACACACAGACAGACATAGAAAGAGAGACTAGGGTCAATTTTGAAAGCAGCCAATTAACCTACTAGTATGTTTTTTTGGAGTGTGGGAGGAAACTGGAGCACCTGGAGGAAACCCACGCAAACACGGGGAGAACATACAAACTCAACACAGATAAGGCCATGGTCGGGAATTGAACTCATGACATGCTGCCAGTTTGCCAGGGCTCTGTGGTTAGAGTCTCAACCCTGGCTGGAAATTGGGAGGCAGGGTGTGAGCGGGAGGCTAAAGTCAAGCACATTAGGGCTTCTAATGGGTCCTCCTGCTTACACCCCTTTCTGCAGCCTCTTTAAAGTAGTAAATGAAAATGTTCACCACTTCACGTGATAATAAAGTTTTAATTTGGGGCCAGGGAAAAGGAACTGACTTATTACCTTTGCGTGAGGAAGCCAACAACACATTTAAGTAAATGAGCTCTGTCTGGCTACTGGGGATCAATGAAGGAGAACAGATAGCATTGTTATTAATCAAAGGTTGGCCTACAGTCCCCATTCCATGCCAGTGGCTGGATAAAACCTTCCGGTGACAGCAGGAGTATGCCACATTAACATGACTGTTTGTAGAAAGGAATGAGCGTTGTCAAATTAGTTGCAGCAGAATTTATTTTGACATCTTGGATAAAGTCTGAAAAGTTAGTGAAACAGTCCTGGCATTTAGAGTACTGTCTTCCAAACTACATTTATTTACAGTCTGGGATACATATTTCAATATATTGTGTCTTTTCTTCATAAGTCTGTAGTTCACAGATTTTTTTTTTGTCATCACAGGACACCAATCCAATTTTCCTGTTCAATAAAGAGATGATATTGTGTGAGCGCCCTCCAGTTATTCCTAGGACCACGTTCTCAGCAGAGAATGAAATGGAATTGAAGGTTGAAGAATCACTTATGATGCCTGCGGTATTTCACACAGTCGCCTCAAGGACACAGCTTGCAGTGGTGAGACATTTAAACTATTCAATAAACACGATAAAAACAAAATAAGCTATGTGGCCAATGGAATTGGCCAGGCTTGTGTACATTTTGCTTTACTGTGGTGTCTGTAATACATTTTTTGTGCGATAATATTGATTGTTTAAGGGGGGTATTCAATTGTTCCTCCGGCCGCCGGAAAAACGAGCGCTCTAAAACTATTACTGTTTATACGGTAATTACTCGCTAAATTTCATGCTGCGAGATGAAATTCAGCGAGTAAACTACCGTATTAACGTTTTTTGCGCGCAATATTACCGTATAAACGGTAATAGTTTTAACACGCTCGTTTTTCCGGCGGCCGGAGGAACCATTGAATCCCCCCCCCCTAAAAGTCATAACTTTCCATTTAGTTGCATTTATTACTAATCCAGCTTGTGACATTTTTGAGTATGCTTAAATTACTATGCCATTTCCTGTCCATAAATATTAGTGAAATACACATACAAGCTTAGGTTGGGCTATTAATCTGGGTAATATTTATGGTTTGGTGCAGGGCATTAGAGTAATATACAGTTTAAGTGTTTAAATCTCACTCCTGTCTTAAAGATACAGGCAGACAGTGGCAACAATACTTACATATATAAAACATATTTTTGTCGAGTGATTCCTGTGCGTTTTTAAACACCTTGAATGCATTGGAATTGTGCTTAAGTGCTTGTGAAACGTGTCATGGTTTTAAATCATTGATTATTTTTTTTTGCACCAAAGAATTAGGCCAGACTCCCCACTAACTTGTGTTTACATTTTTTATCGCCAGTGAAAATGCATGTCAAATGCATTTGACATGCATTTGTTATACATGTGTTTGGGGATTATGCCCTGAGCTATAAAGCACAATAAAATTAGAGCTTTCCTTACTGATTACCAACTGACAGCCCATGGATCCTACGTGATCTTACAATTCTTTTGGTCCATAAAATATTTTGTTAGGATTACGTGATTGAAATTTGCAGATAATATGCCATAATTCCTCAAACTTAGTTAATCTTGCTGGCCTAGTTAAACAATGGAAATTAGACTTGAATTTCTCAATTTAGGCTCCATCACCTGAATTCATTTCTCAGGACAGGAAGGGAAGAAACAAACTATGGTACCTGTGATTTTCTTTTCTCCTATGGAAAAATGAAATGTTGTATGCTGCATTTTGAGTACATATGAACAGTCACTGATGATATATGAAAGACAATAAGAACCAGGAAATCAGATCACCTTGCCATGCTAAGATGGTAGTAAAATGTAATGGTAAAGTTAAATTGTAGGTTATGGTTATGGAAGTCACCTAGATCTCTGGCCCAACCAACCTTGACTTTAACGTTCCCTATGAAGATTTATGATTCATGGGACTTGGTGTTGTGGTGCCTATTGTGTCTCTATCATGTATAGCATGGAAATAAAGCCATTTTTTTTTTAGAAATGACCTAACTAATTTAGGCTAGCATCCATACATATTATATTAATTACTATTTTTTTGCACAGGAAATGTATGAGGTAGCCAAGAAGCTTTGCTCCTTTTGCGAAGGTCTGGTTCATGACGAGCATCTTCAGCACCAGGGCTGGGCTGCCATTATGGCCAATTTAGAAGATTGTACGCATTCATATCAAAAGCTGCTTTTCAAGTTTGATAATGCCTATTCAAAATATCTACAATCAGTAGATGAAATGAAGATGAAGTTAACTAAGTAAGTGTACAAAAGAAGTGGATTTTTCTCACTATGCTTTTAAATGTATTTATACAATACGTATGTTTTCTCCAACTATCCTATTTGTCCTGACACATAAAAATATGTTTCCTGTTTTCACCAGATTTCACCTTTTTCTTCTTTTTTATATATAATATCTTTGTCTTCCCATTGTCACTGTCTTAAGGTCATCACATCTTTTGTACAACTCTTTCCTTTGATCATTTATTTTCCACATTTTAAGAATTATTAATGCTGACACCGCCAGGGCTCTTCGCATACTCCTGGGTGGTAGGTGCGGGGTAATAAATGTTCAATTATAGCCGTAGTGTTGCCAGCCTAGTGCTGGACGGAGGAAAATCAAGGGGACAAAGAGCGTTTAGTCCCTCCTATCTTCCTCCAACCAGCCCTAGGCTTAGCCAGCCGGGGATGGTGGTACTTGAGCAGGGGAACTACATTTACTACATTTAGTCATGAGTGGCAGTGAATACCGTGCTAATGAACAGTTGTCCTTGTAGTTGGAAGAGACCAGAACAGTAGCCTGTATCAATGTTGGACCAAATTTAGCACAGTGTTTACATTGAAATTGTTGAACTACATTACTGTGATGTTGGTTGCCAGAGGTTTCACATTAGTAAGGCAGATATAAGAAATATGTAACATCTAATAAGGTGGAACATGTGAAAACACTGGTCCAAAGAGCCCACATAAAATTGGGGATCTGCCCATATATGTGTAATCAAGCTTGATGCAGCAAGCTAATAATAAAGATAATGACAGTGTACTTAATATATCCAATATACCCTACTGGAGTTCCATAGAGGCTGGAAAGACCCATTTCACTAGTTGTACAATAGAATGTAAAGGATATTTACTGTAAAAACTAAGCATGAACAGCAACAGATATATGCAACACCCCTGGTAAGAACATTTGTGAACTGGTTTGTCTGTTAACAAATGGCTATGAATAGGCAGAATAAAACTTTTAAATGGAGTTTCCAGATTCAGATCAGTAATTTATTGCCATTTACTTATACCATGGCAGTATTTATTAAATATATGGCTTTATCTAATTGACTTCCTTCGGTCTTTTTCACTCGCGTCTTTAATGTAAATTGTTTACCATGTCTGTAGGAGGAAAGTTTGCTTCTGGGTGTATGATGATATTATTACTAAACAGGGGCAATTATTTTCTTTCTTTTTTTACTTTCTGGGTTTCTACCTATCTGGATAACTGGTTTCTGCATAAAAGATCTGTATGTGATGGCTATAAGTACATGGAAAGATACATGAAATATAGACAAATACATTTAGCAATTACTGTAGGAAGTTGTGCAAACCCATTAAATTAATCTTAAACAGGACAACCACTTTTAAAGTAGTTAAGTGTTTTTTCAAGTTACCTAAAGTTTCCTACCAATCTCTGCTGTGTGTGTCCCAAAAAAAACCAAAACTCTTTTTGATAGATATAGAAAATATTACTTCCATTTAAGCTGGTCTAAGATTTGGCTTACTCATGAAATGATTAAAGAAGGACTATATCCACAATGTAATTTGTATGGAGTTTGCCAAATTATGATAAACTTCTTATAGTTCTACTTGCCTGGGTTTCGGCATTCTGCATTACCTGACACGCAGAAGGTTTCAACTGCCCAGCGTTGTTCTCTTCTCTGTAACTGCACATTGTCTGTTTCAAGTAGGTGCCCTTTCTCTATGCCACCACCCATTCTTGGAGCACTGGACCAATGGAAACCTTGCATGTTCTGGGAATCACTGCACCCAGTTAAGTCACAAAAATTAATTTACCCTCCCATAGCATAACTGTTAGTGACTTACCACTTACATGCCTTCTTCTTCACATAAGCTCCAACTTAGTAGATCTTTGTAGTGTATTATCTTTCTGAACATCAACCAAATATACATTTTAATTTTTGAGTGTAGTTCTTCTTTAAACTGTATCAAGAAATTGGATCTTTTACAAATTCAAATGTGCTTTTTGGTTGCATCAAACCAAATCTTTGTTTTAATGTTTGTTTTTTTTCTAAATGTAACCTGTGCCAAGGGTACAAAATGTTCTCTATATTCTGAAAACGTTAAATGCTTATATTTGAAATATTCATTCTCTAGTTTAGGAACCGCTGTTTCTGTCATGGCCAAGATTCCACTGCTTGAGTGCCTAACTCGACATAGCTATCGGATGTGCTTAGATCGGTTGATGTCTTCTACGGATAGATATGCTGATGAACTGGAGAATGAGAAGACTACTGACATGGTGCAATATGATAATGAAACAAAACTGAAAAATATGGCTTTGCTTGCCTCTCTTTCTACATCTGGGGAATGTGCGTCACAGGATGTACATGACAATTGCACTGAACAGGAAATAATGGATTCTTCTAGCCAGAATATGGAACCTTCAGAGGAACAGTTGACTAATGAAAGCCCATTGTTCAATGTTTCACTGCTGGACTGGATAAATGTACAAGATCGACCGAATGATGTTGAGTCACTGGTCAGAAAATGTTTTGACTCTATGAGCAGAGTAAGTAACTTTGTATTACACTTCATTTTTTGTTTTTAAATGCATTGTACGTCTTTTAATGTTAATGTAGAGGTGATACAAAAGTATTTTTTGGTGTATGTTTTTGGTAAATGCATTTTATGAGTTTTTCTAATAGTGTTGGACCATTTTATATTTTGTTTTGGACCACATGAGCTTATTTTGTCTTTGTGTTTCACATTGTTGTTTATTTTCATTTTCATGTATTGTTACTGAATGTTACCATTATTTATTAGTTATTTTTTCTACTATCAGTAACAACAATATAGTTTAATAATTCTCAAAGCGTGCTTCACAGTGCAATAGTCCATAATTGTAGTGGTGGCAAAGGGTACACAGTGAAAAGGTATCTTCATGGTAACAATGCAGAATACATTTCTCATACAATTTTGTTGGTATAAATGTAAGTTTTGCCACATTTTATTGATCTATAGTTTAAATAAATGTGCCCTGTGTGAGTGTCAGACTTTAAGATGTAATCACAAAAGTGTCAGAGAAAAAGGTCTGTATTACTTATACCCTGTTCACTCTGCCTCAAAAACCCGGATTATTGCTAGGGGCAGTCTCGACGACCCTGGTGGAGACTGAGTGTGAACGGGTCCCCTGCATCTACCCGGGTCGGATGACCTGGGAATTACTGCCGGGTCTTTTACAGGGTTGTTCCCGGGTCCGACCTAGGTAGATGCCAGTCTGAATGGTGAGACCCTAGTTGAAAAACCCGGGTCTCACCAAACACTACTGAAAATTTAAAACAAAAAACAAAAAAAAACATCATCACAAGAGGAGCCAATCAAAGCTCCTCTTGTGATGTTGCCAGGGAGACCCGGCCGACCCGGGAATTTGTCCAGGAGGGGGAGGATCTATCACTTGGAAATATCCCAGATTCATATACCAGTGATATTGCCGGGGCTGCGATGTGAACGCAGCATTAAAGATGCTTCAGTGGTGAAATGCTCATTTTTCTTCCCATCTAAATCACATATATATTCAATTTATTTTAAAGTCACAATCTTTACAAAGATATTTAGCAAAATTTCGTCGCTGTCACATTTACCATATTTATTTACAAATTTTCCTTGTGCGGAATTTTTTATGTAAATGATTGAATAACGTACAATAAATAATGAGAATACGTATTATTATTATTTTACAGAATGAGCATCCCCAAAAAAGATCCGTGTTTAAGGCCATAATATAATATTTAACAGCATAGCAAGTTTTTTCTCAAAGTTGTATGGTCATTTCAGAAATTATTTTCTATCCAAGGCATGTGCAATATTTTCATTAATTGCCCATTCCTCAATTATTTCTTCACACAAAGGATATTTTCATTCTGATTTCTCTGTCCAAAGGTGCATTTTTCTTAAGAGCTGTCAGTGAGGAAGATCACTTTTAGTTTATAGGTTTTGTTTTTTGTGTGTGTGGTATCCATTACACACCATAGATCTCCACTATTTGGGGCACAGCAGAGGTAAGCAGTTGTATGCACAGCATGTGTAAAGGGAGAAAATTGATGTTTAACGGTACATATAACATTTTTTATTGAGACATAAAAGTGGGTGTGTGGTAGTAAATTATAATAGGATTGCAATACAAAAAACACTGATATTTCAAATTGTTTTATTATAGTTTATAATCACAGAAGGATCCTTTAGTAGAAAGTCTATTGAAGACTATAGTAATATCTGCCTTAAGAGAGTTTGTGTTAAAGGAGAGAATGTCAACTGCATGAAAAAATGCAGTTTTAAATTAATACAACAGTCCTTTGGTCACATTCACTCAATAAGATATGATTGCTGCCAAATTCTCAAAAATCTCTCAAATCTTTATGAATAACCATTAGAGAAGATATATTATGTCCATCCAGATTCTACCACCAAAAAAACTACTATTTTTTGTGATTATAGCTTTTATTGTCCAATGCAATATATTTTTTTGCACAAAATTATATTCAGATATACTTTTAGTTGATATTCATTTTAAGGACCACTGATTCGGGATTTAGCTTTTTATTTATTTTTAATAGTGGGTCTTCCACATCAAATCAACACAATTAAAAAAAAAAAATTCTACCTTACATTCTTTAATTTCAGTTAAATTTGGTATCGTAAATGCTGTCATGGGTGTAACGAAAGTGCCCAAATCTTAGGCTATGTGCACTGGTTTTGAAGTTATATGCTTTTAAAGTTGTACTTTTTTAACAAAAAACTTGCTTTTACTGTTTTTTAAATTGCATTTGTAGCTCACCTGATTGAGCTAGAGAGTTGGGCAATCTCTCATTTAAACCTCTTTTTATGGGCTTTCATATGTTGTATAACACAGCATCATGTTTCAATAAAATTGAAAAATATAACATTTTCAAAATCAAAATTTTTTTTCCTTTCAAAATGCCATATTCTTAATTTTTTGAAAAACATCTAAAAAATTGTCCATATTGTTATATTGTTGTTAATCCACAATCTGAAACCCTGTGTAGATTTGATGTGGAATGACCTAGTGTTACACAAGACAGTGATGGTTTGGTTCTAAAGCATTGAACAGCGCCAGGGGCGGGCTGGACCGGGGGGCAGCGGGCACCCGGGCCGCTCAGTCTAGCGGCTGTTCGGGCCGGCCGCCTCCCCCAGTCCCCCGTCGTGGATGGCAAAAAAAAAATTATATTACAGGAGGCCGCATCGCGTGTCATGTGATGCGGCCGCCTGTGTGCCCCCGGGCTGATACCTCCCAGCCCGCGCCTGAACAGGGCTCCATTTAATTCAACTCATAATAAAACAAAATGAGTGTAAAGGACAATCTTTCAGCAAGTCTCCAATCCGTTCAGTAGCGTGCGCCTGAAAGTGCCATAAGTGCATCAAAAGCTTTTTTTCATGCATTTTTGTTGTTGAACTGAGCAGCATATCAATCATTCAACTGAATTGAGTCAAGTAAATGCTAACCTCCACTTCTCTTCCTTTGAACTTAATTGCATATATGCAATGCACCCTTTATATAAACCCACATTTATACATCCAACTTTTATTATATATATATATATATATATATATATATATATATATATATATGAGTCTGTGTGCACTTAGAATGTGTTCTGCCACGTTTGTACTACTCCAATTATTATTGGAAACAGTCTGAACACAAAATAACCTTCAATATTAGGAAATCGTATAATCCACTTGTTTGTTTACTTTAATGTGAAATGGTTGGCTTCCTTCCCAATGAGAAAATTCTTGCCTTTAGCAGTAGAATTCTCCTATTTTGCAGTAGATACAGCTTGCTCAAAAGATATGATGGTTTTGAAACTACATTTTTTTTGTTGTTGTTGTCTGTTAGGGATTATGCATTTTGATAAATTTATGGCACTATTAACATTGCAGAAAGTTTTGACGGTACATGTCCCTTCCTTTGTAAAATCTGTAAGCAATATATCATTGGACAGGGAGAATATCTGTGCACAACAGCTTAGTGTTTTAATTGATGCAGTGTGCTGAGCATTACTAGACCGAATATGCTCTAAATGATACCAGCTCATATGGAGAAAAAAAGCCGGCTTTGTTAATTTCCCAAGTAGAATTCGTAAAAAAAAATATGAACATGAAGCTTTCAGAGAGCTAACCCATGTCCTATTTGTGATCAGTCATGTAAATTCACAAGTCATGCTTGTGTCATGAGATGTCTAGAATTTGTGCTTGTTCATTCATGTGCTTACAGATTATAGACCTCCATATAGTTGTCTGTATTATGTCTGTCATGCCCATTTATCCTCCTACCCAATCTGCCGTCTTCTTTGAAATAACATTGATTGGCAGTGAGTTGCATACACTTATCATACCTGCTGGGGTAAAAGTAGTCCTTAAAATGCCTTAATATGCAGTTTTTAATGTTGGGCAAGGTATTATATATACTATTTTATATATTTATATAGATAATTAAACAAAGTTGTATAATTCAGTTAGAATAATTTTAAAATATATATGATATATTTTGTTTAATCTGATTGTATAGCCTGGCATTTTGTTAGTGATGTCTGTGGCTAAAAGTTGTTCAGCAGTCTTCTAAAGAGACACAAAATAACATTAATAGCATAGTTGCTTAATTAAAGTTTCAAGGCTTTTTAATTTTATTTAGAAAACAGATCTGGTTCCTTGCCATTAAGGTCGAACCACCTGATTACACAAAGCCCATATATTGTTATTGGCTGATGATCCCACACACACTGATTTGCTCATAAGGCATTAGCATTTCGCAGTCTTATCAAAACCCAATTGACTCATATCATGTCGAAATTTTTTAGAAATGCTCTATAGCAGTGATTCTTAAACCTCTCCTTATCCATCATCAACAAGTGAGGGACAAGTACCAATACCTGGTAAACGGACTATGAAATGATTGTAACATTCATACATGACAATGTAAAAGTGCTAACACTAGGGGAGAACATACATTGCCCAAGTCACCTACAAACAATAGAGTTTTTTGTCATGTGTGCCACCCTGTTGCATGAACACCGTGTGTCACTGAGGGCTAAAAGTTTACATATGAAAGTTACTATATGTTGTCTACCAATCTACCAAATCTCACGCAAATCTGAGATGGTCGGGTTGGAGGCTGTGATGATTTGACATGGAATGAGACGTCGGATTTGTTGTGAGAATGCAGCCTATCAATACACTAGGAAACATTGTGTGGGATAGATATTGTAATGAACCACAAGATGTAAGTGTAAATGTCATTACTATTTTTGTTCTTGTGACAAAATTAAACTTAAGAATTGATCAAAATTGAAGTCTTGAAATGATTTCCCTTCTTCTGTTTTTCAAACAAATACTTCAACTTGACATTCTTTGTATATTCGTTGACTATTACATATGCACAAAACATCAACACCTAAGGACTCATGGCACTTCTACAATAAATAGGAGTCTTGCATAGAATAATCTACAAGAAGATTAAGGGTATATGAACATGGCTGTTTTTATTTACGTCTCTCCTTCATTTAGTTTTTTGACAGAAGAATTTACAAGAGACTGGAGCTCACATAGAGATCATTGGTCTCTATGGTGTAATATGATGACCATGCTCACAGGCCCTTCTGGGATGGTTACTAGAGCAGAAACAGGTCGGTAGAGCAATTTCTGTCACCTGTTTCTCTATAGGGCACATGTGCACAGTGTCTAGCGATAAAGAAAGCCAAGTTACATTCTCCTACCATGAGTCAATAAAACTTTTAATGAAGATTAAGACTTCTGTGACTCCATCAGCTCTAAATTGATATTGATTTTACTCCTAATTATATTAACTTTCAGTACTCCCAAATCCCTTCCTCAATGGTTCATGCAAATTAACATTTAACACGCGGGTGGAGAAAATAATGTAGAATTTAGGAGCCAATTGGTCAACTCTAGCAGGTTCTTTCAAGGAGTCAATACAGATGTACATCTAATCTCAACTACTACTTGGCTTCTGAAGTTGCAAACCTGTCCAATCCCCTTTTCAATTATTGTATATTCCCCTATAGCTCTACATGATGTGTTTCATTTACAAATGCAGACACTGTATTATATTCCCCTGTTTTAAGACATTAAGAAACCAGATCATTATCGGTGAAACCCTTTGGTACACTGCTATCAATTATGAGTATGTCATTGATAATAGCTTTCTGTCCAGATCTTAAGCTCATTTTCTGTCTAAGCAATATTGGTATTCCCAGTACCAGTAGATTGGTCTTCAACTAAGTACTGTATCAGAATCATTTTCAAAATACAATCAAACAAGTGTTCAAAGTAATGGAAGAGAGTCTGCAAAGTCTTTTCCAGGACTGTCATTATGGTGTCATACCTCCCAACATTTAGAATTCCCGAAAGTGGGACATCATCATCATCTATTTATATAGCGCCACTAATTCTGCAGCGCTGCACAGAGAACTCATTCACACCAGTCCCTGCCCCATTGGAGCTTGCAATCTAAATCCCCTAACATACACACAGACAGACAGACTGAGAGAGACTAAGGGCAATTTTAATAACAGCCAAGTAACCTACCAGTATATTTTTGGAGTGTGGGAGGAAACCGGATCACCCGGAGGAAACCCACGCAAACATATGGAGAACATACAAACTCCACACAGATAAGGCCACGTTAGAATAAGCCTGCCCCATTCCGACTGAACTCCACCCACATATGGGCAAATTTTGTTAAAACCCAACCACTTTCCTGCTAAGCCCCACCCCTTTTGCAGTCTACAAATCAGGATGTCCCTCCAAAATCTGGACCATTGGGAGCTATGTGGTGTATGTACTTATTTTATTTATCTTTTCCTCTGAAGGTCAATGTTAGAGCTGGTTTGACATAAGGAGAGCTAGAGCCAACTATAGTCAATGAGCACATTAAAATCGTCATGACATTCTTCAGTAAACAGCTATACGAAAGAGCATGTAGCAGAAATGTTCTTTACAAGCGCTTTACTTTGTTTACACACCTGTTATCACATTCAATGGACAAATTAGTATTACAGTATTTCTTTTACTATGCATTTATAACACCACCCTCACAAACATGTATATTCTATACACAAAATGCATAAAAGTTATCAGTCTATTATATGTCCTCTTTATCATGCAATCCTTGCTAGAACATTATTTTTGTCCTGTGTTTTAAGCTAAATGAGGAACATTGTATATATTATAGAAACAGCCACATAAAATATAATGGGTAATGGGTCTATATTAAATTAATTTATTAACTCCACCTTTATAGCTACAGACAGTAATCTTGTCTACTCCCATTATAACTGCATAGCTTGCTATGGTGCATGTGAATATTGTAAGGATATCTCCATCTAAAACAAAATCTGTAGTCAGATGAGATTTAAAGGAAAACTTCCATGCTCCATTTGCAATATCTGCTGGGGCATTATTCACTTTAAAAGTTACATATTGTGCTACCTAAATGTAAGGTTCATGGGGGAGGGATATCTACTCCCACTTGGCTTTGAATTTTACTGTGACTGGAGATTTCAGTGGATTCGGCAATTGGAGTGTGAAAGCTAAATAAATTATTTTTTATTTTATCCCATAAACATTTTGGGTGGCGTTCTCAACATGTAATCAGAATATGCCTCCTTCCAATTAAACCCCCCTATTTAGAAAACTTTTAATCATATATTTAGTTTATTGAACACTAAGTAAACTTCTTGACAGAGGTTTCACCCTTTCGCCTAGTTGTTGTAAAATATATTTTGAAAAATGTGTTCAGCCCGGTACTGTGACCCTGACATTTCATGATGTGGTTACTCAGATAAGGTTACTTTTGTTACATATTTAAGATTTTGCTTTACTTCTTGAGTTGGTAAATGTGAAGGAGTTTTAAATGAATGCTATTCATAAACTGCTCTTTTTTAATTCAAGTCTCTGAAGCTGATTTGATGAAAACTAATTTTGTACTCTTGCTGTCATATGTTCTAAAATAAGAACTTCCATTGCTTCTTAAGTGTATCATCTTATGAGTACCTGTGGTTGGCCAGCTAACATTAAATTGAATGGATATTTTGTAGGTTGGTTTGTTTGTACAGTGATTTATTATTGGGGGAAATACAGCAGACTACTGTGTGCACAATGCAACTCAATCTGCCATCAGCTGGGAATATGAATCCATTATTTTACTGGGATCATACTTTTATTCAGTTCGTTTTGTATGTTTAGGCGTAATCTTCCTGTATCTTAAACGTTCATAACTGACTTAAATCACCCGTTAAGTGTGATCCTTGTGACTAAGTTTGATGTATTACAATGAACCATTGCTTAGTGCATTCATCTCTTTCTGACACACAAACCTTATTCAGAAATACAATTCTTGCATGATTTTCCTACTGCAAATCCTCAATCTCAAAATCTCAAAAATGCAAATTCTGTTTTAGAAATGACTAGGTCTGGGTTTTGCGTGTCTCAAATTTCTTTGCATGTTGATATGTATAAAGTAAGAACATCTTGAGTTTAGAAGCCTTACTTAGAAATGTGAATGATCAAAGGCAATGGACTTAAAGGCTTTTCCCAGCCTAACTAAAAAAAAATACAAAGTGTACTTACCAGTGTTCGGTGGATCTGGCAGATTCATTGATATCTAAAGGTCTGAGCAAAAATTTGCCCATCCTGCTGTAGCGAGCCTTCTTTGTGGTTGTCGAAGCCCCTCCCTTTTTACTTCCCAGGTCCCCTAATTCCACCCAAAACTGACATTTTAGTTTTGCTTGTAGCTAGTATCACCTTCAGATACTTTTAAGTGCACCAAGGTTCACAAGATTATTTCTTACTTTCTAACCATCCTATACCTCATCAATATGTATTTGTCAATAACTATTTTGCGTATCTTTTAATTTTTGGTGAAATTAGATGACCTAACATAAAATGCAAAGGTTTACTTGATGTTGCTTGGGGAAGTGTAAAGCACTAAGGAATTTGCTGGCGCTATATAAATAAATGATGATGATGAATCTGGTGATTTGACAGGTCCTCTGATACATCTTATGGTCTGAGCAGAAGATACTCTCTCCCGCTCCAAGTTGCTTGTTCTGTGAACCTACTTCCACCCCAAATTTGGGGTTGTTTTAGTCTTTAATTCTGTTCATGACTTTAACATCAAAACTTTTCTTTTCTTACTTCCCACACATGAGCCTTTACAAATAATGTCTCATCTATATCATTGTACCAATGCTCTCTGTAAGTAAAGACTTGTTGAACTATGTTAGCCAGTAAAATATGACCTAATAACTGCCCTTGTGTGGTAAAAACAACAAATGGCACGGAAAAGTGATATGTTTTAATGGCTATCTGAAAAGCAAGAAAGCATTCACTGGTTTAAAGAGCCCTTCCTTCAACACCAAGTCAATAAATATTCAATAGCCCACCTGGGGCATTAAAATATAATGCATGCTTATTGTTAGGAGCAGAGTGTTAGTTAAGGTGACTGTCCCCAGATAACTCTTCTACACTTAAAAAATCCAGGGCTGCTTGGGTGGCTCTCTAATATTCAAAAGGGCGGAACATTATCTGTAACCTCAATAATAAGTTTAAACAATACATTTAATCAAAGAAAAAACATAGCACACTTAATAACATATAGGCAGGCTTTTTAATGTAAGATAAGTGTTACAAGCTATAACAAAAGCATGACCGCAAATCAGGAAGAGGCTGAGGGCCAAAGCCCATCGCTGATCTAAAGCGATCTTTGTTTTATGGGCAGTTTCTAATTAAATGAGATTATATGTTCCTTAAAGATACGTACTTTTACATATGATATTATTTTTCCATAAGACTTACCTGATATCATTACTATTTTTACATTGCTCATTTGCGATTTTAGGACCCTAAACAAAAACGTGAATTGTTAAACAGATGTGAAATGTTCTTAACTTTATTTGCAAACTGATTGTATACTAACCATCTCTGTGCCACAAGATCACAGAGCATTACATTAATTGGATTTTATTATATATCAATATTTCTAATAATTGTGTTTTAATCTGTTTAAAAAGAAAAACTGTTTTAGATGTTTTCAAAAGATATTATTGGCTCATGTGTCACTGACTTCCCTTCGTTCAGCATTGAAAGGATAATTCTGCCATGGTGGTGAAGCGTCAAAGTTGTATTATTCAAGATGAGCAGCATAAAAAAATTTAATTAAACTTCTTTTGTCTTTTTGGAATGAATACATCAAATATCTGTAAGGGAACTTATTAATGGACAGGAACTGCATTACTGTTAAAGAAATATGCATTACTGCTATAAGTGATTACACTTATTAAATATTAAGAAAATATTACATCTACGAACAGTATACCTCATAATGAAGTATAGTAGACCTTATTTAACTGCATAATTCAGGCAGCCAAACATTTTTCAACTTGTATGCCATTTTGTTTTGTTTTTGTTTGTGCAGCCAGTTAACTGACCTAGTAATATGTAGAAGGAGGTAGGTCAATCACAATAAATTCGAGACTTGTGGGGGATCCTGGTTTGAATCGTCAACTCCTTAGACAAGTCACTTTGTAATCCCAGGCAAATTGTGTGTGCTTTATACAGTGTATGAAATTAACAATTCTAATTATAAAATACTTTAAACTAAATGTTACCTAGCTTTATTAAATGAAAATTTAGCATTCATTGGTTTGTGAACATACGGCAAGATACCGATTTTGTTTTTTTCATTTTTTTATTATTACCGGTATTTGTTTTTTATTATTTATTTTGTTTACTTTTTGTAATAAAGGCTGCTGTATTTGTTATACATTTATTAATGTTGGTTTCCTGATTGGCAGTCAAAATGCAAATCATTGTGCAAGTTATTTTGTTCCATCTGGACCTGACTCACTAATGTGCTTAACTATTGGCACAACATGAAAGTATGAAAAAAAATCATACATAAATAACACTGGTATTGCATAATATAACGGAGTACAGACCAGTTTAGTAGAATCCTCTTTGTTTGTGTTGGTTACACCATGTAAGGTCACAGAAGGATGATTAAATGGATTATTCTCGTTCACTTAAAGAAAAAATGATATTGCAGTAAGTATTTCTAAGTCTATTTTAAAAGCAGCTTCTTCACAAGAGGTTTAATTGTGTATTTCTCTCTATATCTAATGCATAACTCCACCAGAACAACCAAAACAAATGAAGGGTATTGGGTGTACTCAGTTTATTTTGTCATGGTTTAGATAGTTCAAAGCTAGATTGAGAAAATGTGTAAATGTAAAAAAACAAGCTACGTGTAAATTTTTATTTTTGCTTTTGCGCTAAACCATATCTTTTGATGTTGTTATTGGAGCCAAGCAATATTTTTCCCGTAACAGTTAGATCTCTTTTGGCTTAAAAAGTGTCATCAAGGAGACATGATTTTATTTATGTGTCTGTATTATTAATTGTAACTAGTTTCTTTGTCTTTATATTTAATGTCATCATATGTTTATAACTTTAAGTGATATTTTAACACTAATGCTTCATACAAACGAGCCTGTGAAACGTGCTTTGACACTGATACTCCAAATAATAATGTAAATGGGCATATACACAGACACTTTCTGACAAGTGTTCGCTTCAGTTTGCATCATTTTTAGTGATGGCTGTAGCTAACGCTTGGTAAAATTCAAATAAGTTCTTTGGGAATACTCATTAGTAGATATAGTACTAATGTTAAATTGTAAAGCAGAATTGTACAGTATAGATTTAAAGATATTTTCAATTTTTGACTCTTGATATCAGTTCATTACACATTTAACTGATATATGTCTGAAATTTAGCCTCACCTCATCCATGTTTGCTGCCCCATTGACCCCCTATCTCTGCTCTGGAGATGTCAAGGATTTTGTACATTGTATGACAGAGAAATATACACTGAATGGGGCACTTGGATGGTCACAATACCTTTCCAATCAGGTGACACATTCAGTCTATGAAGATCTGTGATCTTCATCTCTCATAATCATCTGCTAAAAAGATTGTGACTCTGTACACACTCTATAGATATCTGCCTACGCTGCTGGTCGTGAGTACGTACACAATTGCGCAACATTGATCCATTGTTGATTGCAATCTTTAGAAAGTTTAAGAAAACAAACTAAATAAATATATAAGTTTTGTAAGGATAACACATGATCGTGGGAGCGTACACACTCGTGCAATATCCAAACAACTGCTAGAGTGATCTGCGTGATAATTGCATAGATATCATCATTTATTTATATAGCGCCAACATATTCCGTAGCGCTTTACAATTGGGGACAAACACAGTAAACTAATAAACAAACTGGGTAAAACAGACAAAGAGGTGAGAAGGCCCTGCTCGCAAGCTTACAATCTATGAGATATGTACCCAGCTTTACACTGACCTTACTATTTTGCAGCTATTCTCTTGAATCTTTATACTTCACCTCCCCATCAGCTGCCACTAATGTTTTTACATGTTCTGTTTCTTTGGTTGTCTGTTCCCACCTCATTTTAGGGTATTACAAATAATAGTCACTATCTTAATGATAATCTATTACAATAATTGCTGGGATTGCAGAATTCTAGATTTCCAATAATGTTTCCTTCCATGTCACCCGCCAGAGATTATATATTCTAAAAGTGGCTGGGCCAATGACAATTACTGTTCATAGTTACTTCCCATGGCTTGTTGCAGCAATTTATTTGTTTAAATGCCCATTACAATTTGTGAGTGACAATTATTCTGTTCATAAATCAGTAAATTAGAAGAGAAAAAATCGTTTCATGCATAAGTTCATCATTATTCAACATTGATGATTAATGTAAATTAGTTCATAGTGTGTCGAGTCACACAAGCAAGGGTCTTAGGGCACTAGATGGTAGTGCAGCTTTAAAAATAGAACAAACTTGGAAAACAGCATATTTGTGTGTCCATAGTTCAATTACAGTGTTAAGTACAGAAGATCATCATCATCACCATTTATTTATATAGCGCCACTGATTCCGCAGCGCTGTACAGAGAACTCATTCACATCAGTCCCTGCCCCATTGGAGCTTACAGTCTAAATTCCCTAACAAACACATACACACACAGTGACTAGGGTCAATTTTGATAGCAGTCAATTAACCTACCAGTATGTTTTTGGAATGTGGGAGGAAACCGGAGCACCCGGAGGAAACCCACGCAAACACGAGGAGAACATACAAGCTCCACACAGATAAGGCCTTGGTCGGGAATTGAACTCATGATCCCAGTGCTGTGAGGCAGAAGTGCTAACCACTTAGCCACCGTGCTGCCCTGATCAAAGAGGTCAATGGTCTTTATAATCGACAGGCGTACTTTCAACATGCACCCCAGGCAAAATGCAATTGTGTTTCCCATGGTGTTCTAGCCCATAGTATAAAGAGTTGTATGTTGATTAAAAGTTATTATTTTAAAAGTCCTCATTTAATAACATCTAAAATTACCACCATTGTGAACTGAATACCATTTTTTATTGCTTTTATTTTCTTAAAATTTTATTTTCTTACATAGAGCCGCTAAATTAACGTGTAGTGGATACAAGTATTTTCATCAAGCAGGATAGCTAGAATGCCTAGAGGAGTGTTTGGGTGATTCAATTTCTTTTAGTGTGTGTGTCTAACGTGACCAGGAATTCCATCAGACTTACTGCATTCATAGGGTGTAACAGTGAGAAGAGCCCAGCATTGCTTAAGTTGCTATGTACCGCCATAAGCAACTGATGAACTCTGGGTTGCTGTGGTCAAAATGCTGAATGTAAAATGTTTTAGTACTCTAACCTTAATGATTTTTTAATTTAAGTAAATGGACAAACAAAATAATGTTTATCTCAACATTATATACTACTTTAATTAATTTAATTAATTTTAAAATAATAAATAAATTAGGGGAGGATTTACAAACTTTACAAATAGCATAAATGATTGAGTGCTGTTTTGCATTATAATGATATGACACAAACACATCCTTAAATATTTCCTTGTCATGTATAGCATCAATCAGACAACACATTTTGGGGGGTATTCAATTGTCAGCGAGATCCCCGGAAAACGAGCGCTCTAAAAATATTAGCGTTAATACGGTAATTACTCACTGAATTTCATCTCGCAGCTCCCTGAGCTGCGAGATGAAATTCAGCGAGTAAACTACCGTATTAACGGTATTTACGCGCATTTTACCGTATTAAGGCTAATATATTTTGAGCGCTCGTTTTTCCGGGGATCTCGCTAACAATTGATTACCCCCCTATTATGTTGCTTATAAAGTATTTTTACATGTGGCAAATATGAATTGTCTAACTCTTTTTATCATGCTTTGTTTTCATTAAAAATTTCTGTATTGAATATTGCAGCTGGATCCGCGAATAATTCAGCCATTTTTGGCCGAATGCCGTCAAAATGTTGCCAAATTGGATAATCAAAATATGAAAGCCATCAAGGGGCTTGAAGATAGGCTTTATGCACTGGATCAAATGATTGCTAGCTGCAGTAGGTTAGTTAATGAACAAAAAGAACTTGCTCAGGTAAGTGTGCATAACAGGCTTAACTCTACTTCTGTGTATTTTATTCAGAAAGATGTGCACAATGGTTAGTGGGATGCATGCATTTTTTTCTATACTGATCTCAATCTTGAAATGTAGTTTGAACTTAACAAAACAGTCAATAGTCCATGGCGGTTAAGAACAAGACCAAATAGTTGCTGATTTAAAATCCACTAAGAAATGCAAAAAATTAATTATCTTTTCACGTTTCCCTTGTAATGGCTATATACAGATTGATAAGGCAACACAATCACTTTAAACATGTATACAAGCTGTGAGCCATGCTTCCCGCTCATAGATGTGCTGTTTCCATCGCATTAGATACCATGATCAGTAATTACACAGGGTTTTAATATGGCTTCACTTGGAATAACTGGTGCATTCTCAACCTGCCACAAACGTATGCTTTAGACCAGTGATAGGCAAACCATGGCCCGCGGGCCACATCCGGCCCACTTAGAGGCTCTATCTGGCCCGCCAATACTTTAAAAAATTTCATTAAAATATGCATAAAATTATTAGGGCCGACCCTGTGTGTCAGAACCTTCATTTTTATGCCTTCCCAGCTATTTCCTCCATTACACTTCATCCTCCTTCCTAAAATGACACTTCTATGTCAATCACTCAAACACCTGCCCGCCCCCTAATGGCTGAAAGTCATGTGAGAAGAGATGGGCTGGGCCATATACTAAGGTGGATTTCGATTGGTTGCTGTGTTGTCAGTTAGTGTCTCACCAGAAATACGGATCTGCAACAACCAGCTGAAATAAGTGCTGTGTCTGTACGATCGCTGCACTTATAGATGTAACACTGCTATATAACACCCTCCCGTCCCATTCAAAAAATTTGTATTATATATTTCGATATTTGAGTTTTTTAATAAATTATATTGGCCCGCCTAAAGTTTTTCTTTTTTATTTGACCCGCTCCTGAAAAAGTTTACCCATCACTGCTTTAGACAATCATTTTGTTAACTGAACTGATATCCGAATATAGCCTATAAGAGAATAGTGATATTACTGTGGTACAAAGTGTTTCATTCTGTCCAGTAGAATATAGCGCTAGTATGTGGCAAAATAAAAATGTCCTCAGATGTGTAGAGTACTGTGGGACCTTAAAAATCAATGTCAATAATAATTAAAGAAAACAGACTGTAAAGTCAGTATTTCATATTATCACATACCAAATTGATTAATATAGCACTATACGCATATGATGCTGAATTACCATGGAACTTATAGTGTGTACTTACTGTTCATGTCAATGGTAGGAAATCACAAGGATCTTCTCATAAAACGGTTACTTCTACCCATCCTTTTGAAGTCAAGACATTACTTCATGCTTGTTTTCCCTGTTGTGGAGATCCTCTACTCCCCACCTACCTATATATGTATTTGTCCTTTAAATGGGGGTCTCACCCTTATTAACATAACCTGATGCTACCCTGGAATAAACAACTACCATTTCTTCACTATCCACTGTTAATATCCCCTTATCCCCTATTACCCCATAGCATTTTTTTTCTCCTTTATGATTCCTCATGATTCCTATATATGCCATTATAATATTGTTATTGTTCATTGTTATGCACATAGGATGCCTGTTTTGACTAATATAGCTAAGCAATTTTTATTCTGATGAATTAATCTGATATCATTTATATTGCAATGCCTTAATTTATGGAATTGTTTATATGTTCAGTGTCCTTATTGTTGTTGTTTTCTCTTCTTTAAAACCAATAAAGACAATGTCAAATAAAAGACATTACATGAAATACAATACACAAAGCATGTTAAGTTATGTACTTAACATTCCAAATTTTGTGCTTTGATGCGGCAGATAAGTACACTCGAATATATCAGATGTGTGTATCTATTATTGACATGACCTAAAGAAGGCACCATGTATCCAAACTCTTATGTCTTCCGTTGCTATGTGTGATCAGTGCTCAGATTGGGTAATATTTAATGTGTGGGATTGGGATGTCAGTTAGCCCTCTCTATCCAGATGTACACCAGACACATGCAAGTATTTCTGCCTAACAAAATATACGTCCTTAATCTTGTAATACCTTGAACACCTCTAACAGGTAGTAAAGAAGAACCCATATGCAAAATATATTGTTTGTTTGACATGTTAAATAAACACAGTTTGTTGCAAGGTTTTCTTTTCTGTTATAATATATTCCGTCCAAAGATATACAACCTCATACTCCATACAGTTCTTTAGCCCTTTCATGCCAACTCACTTTACATAATTGGGGAACTTGATTGACCTATGAGGTACCCTGAAGCACAGTTCTTTTCCTTTGATAGCTTCCATGTGGTCCAGTGATGTTTAGTTCTTGGCTCTCTGTCTGTTTCACACAGCATTTAAACTGAACAACGTGTACTAAATCCATCTGCACTGGACAATTCTGCATTTATAGTAAGATAGTTCTGTAATGTCATCCCATACATGGTAGGCAAATCTGGTTCAGGCCACCCATTCAAGGCAACACTGATAGAGAGCTTGCAGTTATTTATAAGGGATAAATCATAACTGCAGTGTAAATAGGTTATCTCAAATGAATCCATGGATCAATTGAGCTGTTAAAGTGTGAAGACAGAGAGTCTGATGTAAGTGTATTTGATGGCTTTGCACATCCCAGTGTGAGAAGATAACCATGTCACCTGTAGCAGCTTCATAGATCTCTTGCTGTGAGTTTTGGACACTTGAATAGACTTAGTGGGGCCGATCACAGCTGGAGATCCTTGTAGGCAGCATGTGAAAGCCTATACAGGTATATAGAAATATGAGCTGCAAAAGGACAATTCCTTCATAATTCATATTTTGGGGAATCCGGGTGCCACTTCATACTGAGGATCAGAAATCGGACCAGGATTGTGAATCACAGGTACGGGTGGTATCTGTGAATAGCTAAAATCACATATCTTTGGAAAACGTATGTCACATTGTCAAAATTCCATCATGTTTGGTATTTAAATGTGCGGGAGATTATGACCGGTTTGTTGATGGGGGAGTTATGTCGTTGGAATATATCTGTGAAAAGCTAAGACAGGTCAACACTTAGGAATAGTTTTGAACAGGCCTTAGGTGACACCCAGAGGACATCCCTGCCCCCTATTCGCATTAAACACTGCCCCTGTGAAGACCACCCCATTTCATTTTGCTTAAAAACCTGTGTTGGGAAGGGGCAGGGCTCAGACTTTTTGGGGAAATCAAGTTACATTGATAAGCTGTCCATCTTCCTAGCCAATTCCCCATGGCACAGATTATGCAACTCAAGTAAGTGCTATTCTGAATGTAACCCTTTTTATTTTAAACTGTGTTGCTTGTTATGTCAATCTATTAATTGTTCATTCATAATTTTTCTTTATATTTGAATGTCCTGTACTTGTGTATATTAAATCTATAATTTAATATATTGCGTCCTTGATACTCTTAACGAATCCTTTAGCCTGTTAGAAGAGAGCTCGACCATGTTAACCCTTGGAATTCCAGTGTGTGATTTGTTGATACATTTGATTAACAAGCTGTGTGTGCCTGCATTTACATTTGTGTAACAGTCTGGAGGTGTGAAGAGGTAACCCTTTGTGTGTTGGTGTGGGTCTTGCTAGTCTGTGAATAGATAGAAGCCTGCGTGCCAGTGTGGGACAGTGTATTGGGGACCTATTGCCCATACTCAATAGGTGGTGGCAAACCTGAAGTGTCTGGGGGTGTTAGAAGCACTGTGTTTGGGGGCGATTCTGTAGGTCCATAACCTGTGTGATAGGTGTAGAGAGACTGCGGGCTGAAATTGTGTGTGACCTCATACAGCGAACACCCCAAAGTCACGGCAGCTGGAAGCGTGTTTGTGACAGCAGGTATTGAATAAAAAGTTTGTGTTATGTGTATAATGTCAGGAAGAGGGTTTAAAAGGTATTGTAATATTGTTAAAAATTTTGAAATGCACATACACTTCAGTTTTGTCGCAATATCTCACACAGCACTTAATGAAACAAACTAACACCATCTGAGAAGGCCACATGGATACAATGTATGACACGTGCTTAAATGGTGAAAATTTAGTAGGAATAATAATACTGTACAATCTTTGAGTGATTGCAGGCAAGCATAGCACAAGGTACTGAAATGATTCATCATCTAATGAAGATGTTGGCAACATAAACTATTCTCAGAATTTGTCTTTGGTATTTTATAGGATTGAACATAGTACTTAATATAGTAATGGAACATGGTTTCTATTTGTCATGTGATATTTTTAACATATCCTGGTTGGTAATGATAGTCACCATGTTATTCTAAACCATTTTTTACATTGTCCCTAAAGAAATTGCTTTACCGTTGTTCTTCATTATTTTATAAATAATTCTTAAAGGGATTGTACACCCCAAAGATTTTTTTTTGTTTATAGTGTGGGTGTTGAATATATAAATTGTATATGTTTTTCAGTAGTCTGTCTTCAGCAGCTTATCAAATGCCATTGTTAAAATACAGTGAACATTTATAGTAGCACAAAATAAATTTGAAAATGTATTACCTACAGAGCAACCTGAATATTTTTCAGGTGACTATTGTAAACCAGCCTATGCATAAAAGAATTTTTTTTTTTTTAATGTATATATACACACACACACGTTGGAGTGGGGATGTATACGGTGGTACGCCATACTGCCACTTCTACTGCCATCATCGTAAAACTATGAAATTCCATTCACTTAATTCCCATTAAATTTTTCATACCGCCAATAAATATAAATATATATATATTTATTAATATGTGGTTGGACAACCTCAATAAATACTACAACCCTCAAGTCAATGTCACCTTGACATTGGAATTTTTTTTTTTACCATAGTCGTTTTCCTTTTAAAAATAAGGCATACTTTACTGCCTTACTAACAGTACACCCACAAATATTGTTTGCACAAATATTCACCAATAGTGTCCTTCATTATACATTCCCGCAAGATCTGTTACCTCTTCTTTGAGTAGATGTACCAGTAGTTTATCTCATGATAAAGCCACGTTCATAGTTTAAAACAAGTGACAAATGATTTCCTTGTGTAACACATGAAAATGTCAGAGCTCTGCTTGATCCTTCAATGTGCTGCCTGAGCACAACAAACGGTAGGACTCTCCTGGGATCCGGTCAAACACTGGTGCCTTACTGCACTCCCAGAACCTGTTTTCTCAATGTATCTTTCTTTCTGTTGAGTTTCCTTCAAGTTGTGTATGGAGATGCCTGACATCAAATTGTGCTGTATGTAACAATTGTTTTTTCTATTGCGACAGCTTCGCTCTAAAACTGAACTGTCCTTCACTACCTCTAATATGAAGGAGGATTTTAGCGCACAGAGAAGGTGTGGGAACAGTGGATAAGCCGTTTGGTAATAATAAATCACATTACCATAAGTGTGTGCTGTAGCTACACCTGACTTCTCCGGGCATTTCTCCGCTGGTTTGCTACGCAAAACCTTAAAGAGGTGGCAGATATGGAGGAATGAGTATAAAGATGCTACTTTTTCTTTCATATTTGCCTTCGTATATAGACCCTTTGTTGGCTCTTAATGTTGCAGTGGATCATCTGTAATATCTCACTGTTGACATGGGTTCGTAGACATTTGTTATGTATAAAGGTGGTTTAATTCTGGTACCAATGATGATGTTGTGTGTTAAAGGAACATTCATTGTAAAATGGATGTAAGTCCATGATTTCATAAAAGTTAGCCTAGATTTTTTCATGTAAGAGCTACACAAAAAAACAACAGCAACATAATAATAATGCTAGACTGCTCTTTCAACTCTATAATAGTTGCAATGCACCTGAAATAATACAGTAGCACAAATTAAATCATTTTCAAATTAAATTATGAGTTCTTTAATATATTCACATTATAAAATAAATATTGTTCTTTATTTTGTGAAATTGGATATCTTATAATCTACTTAAGAAATAAGTGAGATGGTTTTTGGACCAGCATTTTACTACTCAACACACCTAAAGCAGAACTCCCTTGTAGGATGAAAATTTTACCCTACTCATGACATCATTCTTTGGAGCCCTGGGGCTGTTTAGTGCAGCCATTTTTTTCTGGGAGGAAGAACTAGAAGCTGCAATCTCCATTCTATATAATTTAAAAGTGGTAATCATAAATAGCTCCCATATCTATCTGGGAGTGCAGCTTTATTAATATAATTGGTTTATGCTGTTTCCCCTGAAGGTTGAAATTCGAGCCTTTCCATTCATGAGAAAATACCTGCAGAGAAGCCAATGCAGTCTTTGCTCTCTCTTCTTTATTCTTAACTCCTTTACAGATGAGATGTTCTATTTATGTAATACCAAAGTCATGATTGAGGCATGCTGAGCTGAAGTCTGTTCATTAAGCAGAACTAATATGAAATATTGTAAGAGAACTTCAGTGACTTGTGTACTCGTATATCACATTTCTCTTTTCATACATCATCTCACTCTGAACCTTTCAGTGGTATTTTAAGATTATTCCAGGATGCTACAGCAATATTCCTGTGTTATGCTTAAGAAAAACAAAACGTAAAAACATAACATTAATATTTACACACCAACCTGTCTCATAAATGTAAATATTCTGTTCTCTTTCTATTTACATTGATTAAATGGTATCTTAGTGTGAGCAGTTGTTTAAAGGGCCACTAAACATAAACCACAAGTTGCCTTGCCTAAGGATGCTATTAACATTCTCAGAATATATACAGTCTTAGTAGAAGCTGACTTTAGTGGCACTGGAGAGGTAGCGCACATTAAATGTTTAACCGTTTATTTATTTGAGCCCTGCTCCTGTGGTCTATGAATGTATTTGCTTGGATGATCACAGTCCAATTGTAGATTAACAGTAATCGATCCTATGTCTTTTCCGTTGCCTGGTCATATGTCATTTTTCTTTTTTTTTCTTTTTAAGTTCAAGCCATATTGAATATTTTGGCTCAATGTAAATATATCTACTTTTTTAAAAAAATTGCCCTGAATTATGTACCGTGTTCAGTAATATATGGATTGTAAAACATTGCTGCATGTGTATTAAGTAATAAATACTTTCACTGTTGAGCATAAATATCACAACCTGTACATTGCTAAGCTAATAATATGGCTGAAAGGTCTAAAGGGTTTACATTGTACTAAGACCATCCATCATGCTGAGTAGTAAAGCTTCGCTATATTAAATGACTGTGGATCAGTGCAGAAGCCTACATTTGAGTGACAGGTTTAAAGCCAGTAATTAGCACAGGTGATTTCTACAACTGGATGGATTCATATTCAGGGACAGTGATCATTAACAGGCAGCAGGGGCTCCATAGGTGAATGATGAGAGAAAGGAGTAGGAGTGTGAAATTTGATGGTGTTGATTGCTAAGGTATGAAAAAAAATATAAATAATACATTCACTATTGGGGGGATATTTACTAAACTGCAGGTTTGAAAAAGTGGAGATGTTGGTTTTAGTAACCAATCAGATTCTAGTTATCACTTATTTAGTACATTCTACAAAATGGCAGCTAGAATCTGATTGGTTGCTATAGGCAACATCTCCACTTTTTCAAACACGCAGTTTAGTAAATATACCCCTTGGTGTGCTTCAATCTATCTTAACTGCAGCAGCAGAATCTTCCCCTCTCACCATTCCACATCTTCCGCACCACTCTGCAAATCCCTACACTGGTTTACTGTGTCCTCCAAAATCCATATGAAATTTATCATCCTGACCTATAAAGCTCCTTTTATACAACTGAAATCCCATCTTGAATTAATCTCCCTCATGCCTTCTTAGATATACTTCTTATCTGTATTTTACCTTTTCTCTGGTAGCCACCTCTCACTCCCGCTGGAATTTCCTAATACACCTAATTGCAGCCTTCAAATCTTTAAGCACTTTCTGAAAACTTTTCTCTGTTTATTATCCTACAAACCACTTATGCTACTCATCCTCAACTATCCCAATCTCTGAGTTTCACAGCTCCTCTTGGCTCAGCCATGCCATGTTCCCATTATACTGTAAGCTCTCATGAGCTCTCTCTTTGTTTTCATGTAAGCATTTATTTTGCCTACCTTGTATGTCCCTCTTTTATGCATTCCCTGTTATCCCCACTGTCCGGCTCTGTAGAGCTATTTTTCATTCAGGTCATTTATTCCAAATTCAAATTCTACTGGCCTTCTTCACACACTATTATTGTAACACATGTGTAGACACATTCTATTTTACATTTACCATATCTTAGATATTGTTTATTGAATATGTGTCGGAGGCTGATTAAATCTAGCGACAGCTCCAGAATGACTCTGCACCACATCAGTCTTCCCCAAATACACCCACGTGTTCTGACTCGCTCCAAAATTCCACAAAATGCCACACAAATAATGCTACAAGCACATATATCCCCACTTGCCATAAAATGCCCCCAACATGCCCTCAAATCCAAATCTCCCCCTAATGCCATACAGAACTCCAAGCTTGCCATGCAGACTTCTGCACTTGCCCCCAGACATCTGCCCTTGCCACCCACATGGCACTCAGACCTTCCTTGATGCCGCCCAGGCCTCATCTCGAATCTAGACCTTCCATTTAGTCCGGAGCCCGCAGAAGAAAGGGGAAAAGCACATGGTACAGGATTCGCTGCACTCCCTCCTCCACCTCCGATTGGATTGGCTGTTTGACGTCCCTGCAGTGTGCAGAGAAGGACATGTGATGCAGACACCTCTCTGACTTATACTCTGCTGTCTAAGTGTAAAACAGGAATAGGAGATGCAGGCAAAGTCTCGCTGGGCTGTCTATTGGCCACCACTGATGTAGGAGTTATGGTATGTGCTTAGAAAATGTCACAGTAACTTTTAATCCAGAAGCAGTTTGATGGTTCGTACGTGTGGTTCATGTAACAATGTTGACCTTTGGAAATGATCGTCATTGTTTTACTCAAGTAGTAGCAAATAATGTTTAAGTGTATGGCAAGCTGAAAGTAAGCAGTAGCTACTTGGCATTACTTCACAATGAAATACTGCTATATGATCATTTGGCTTTGTTAGAGTTGATATATCACAGGTGGAAAGTATTTTAATTATTTTCCATTAAAGGATGAAGTAATATCATTTTTTACAGTAAATGCTAGAAATATGTAAACAATTGGGTCCGTCACAAACGTATAGGCTTTCTTTTCACACATGCAAACTGGAAATAGTTTGGAGTTAATAAATTTTGCACAGCAGGTGCTATTTCTGAATAAGGCTTCAGAATCAATTGTTGGTTATACCTTCTAATGTTACTAAAGGTGTTCAGCGGTGTTACTGTGGATGTTAAGCCACAACGCTTTTGTAACTTAAACAGGTTGCTCTTTATTTAAAGATGATAACAACAGATGAATGCAGTTACTCACAGTTGCTTGTAGTACAGCAGTATTCAGCAGTAACAACAGTTGCCGCAATCAGCCAAAACATATTATATGCAGCACACACTTGTATGTAGATATGCTGTAGTGACTCACTCCTTATGCTGATATACAGATGCAGGCAGGTTTGGTATATATGCTGCACAGCCGTGCAGTTTAAGTTGTGGCACAAGACTCTCCTAATATATATGTAAATATAGTGGGGAGCATCCGGTGACCTATTAAATGCTTTTGGGGGACTTATATTATTGTAGGCACACTGCTCCTATAGCAGCGACTTTTCTCTTCACTGTCTGGATGGAAGCGACCTCGCGAAGCCAAACTTCCGGTTATCGGGTGCATGTGCAGGGGCTCAATCTGGGCGCTGATGTCTTGCCCCACTTCCTGTTCTCCCCCTAGACCACCAGCAAATAATCAGTAACCATGGCAACTGAATAGGAGATATGAAGCAAAGCGCTCCTAATATACTAACATCAATCTCTGTACCTATTTATAGATACATCTATAGTACTGTGTCATACCTATTACCACTTACAACAGTGATGGGCAACTGACATACTTCAAGGGTCACATGTGCATTTCTAAAATAAAGATGATCCTCTGTCCCCCACCCACACCTGTAAAATGGTGAACAGTGTGTTCTAATAGCTTCATACTGTGCTTCACTCTCTCATGGGCTGGCTTTCTCTGTAAAGGTTCCCTGTCTCACAGGTGAAGCAGTGTATCTGTGACATGTAGAGAAGCCAATTGGGCAGCTGCAGTCTAGGTTAATCTGTTCACTCTTATGTTCCAAGCTTACTTTACATGGAGCTCTGTATTTTGTTCTGCCTAGGATGACTGCCTTTATTGGTCTAAGACAGTGATGGGCAAACTACAGCCCGCGGGCCAGATCCGGCCCACTTAGAGGTTCTATCGGCCCGCCAATATTTTAAAAAATTTCATCAAAATATGCATAAAATTATTAGGGCGACCCTGTGTGTCAGAACCTTCATTTTTATGCCTTCCCAGCTATTTCCTACATTACACTTCATCCTCCTTCCTAAAATGACACTTCGTATGTCAATCACTCAAACACCTGCCCGCCCCCTAATGGCTGAAAGTCATGTGAGAAGAGATGGGCTGGGCCATATACTAGGGCGGATTTCGATTGGTTGCTGTGTTGTCAGTTAGTGGCTCACCAGAAAGACGGATCTGCAACAACCAGCTGAAATAAGTTGTGTCTGTACGATCGCTGCACTTATAGAGGTAACACTGCTATATAACACCCTCCCGTCCCATTCAAAAAATTGTATTATATATTTCGATATTTGAGTTTTTTAATAAATTATATTGGCCCGCCTAAAGTTTTTCTTTTTTATTTGGCCCGCTCCTGAAAAAGTTTGCCCATCACTGGTCTAAGATATCTTATAATAAATACACATTTTATGCACTCATCATAGAAGTATTGTTGGTAGGGCCGTGTGACTGATTGTGTATTTGATTCAAATTGTTGCTAAGTCAAAACACATTTTATGGTAAACATTAGGTGCCAGCTTGCAGTCATTGTAAAATATGGTATGTCATGAACTTGGACTGTATTTCATCTGTATTGTCTTGCTAGTGAACTATGTTAAACTAGTTTATTCTGATGTTAAATCTGACTGCAAGGTTCATGTTACAGATAGTGGTGTGTTGACCCTGTTGCTAATCCGCTACATGACCACTATAATCTAAATCAAATAACACCTTTCTCTTGTGAAAGATGTATAGTTTATTCAATGCACACAAATTAGCATTTTTGCCACTCCAAACCAACTGGCTCAGTTTGGTTTTAACAAGGGGTGCGTTTAATGAAATGAATACACATCTGTGTATTTTTTCTTAAGTTACTTGTTGCAACATATCCTACTAGTGAGCAAGTTTAGGTGGTTAATTGCTACAATATGTCATGGTGTTCCTAAGACCTCTTACACAGCAGATCTGTCATGTGCTGTCTGAAAGCTTCTAATAAAACTTCTGTTTTGTTTTTTCATTTTTTCTTAATCTGTTTGTCGCACATTGAGAACATTCAGTGAGGAATCTCTGGTCGGGCAGCATGTGATTTACCCGCTATAATATGTCATGGTGCTCCTAAGGCCTCACTTTTATGTGGGTGATCTGTCATGTGATGGCTGTTGCTGTAAATTAACCCTTTCTGTGCCTTAATGGAATGCCATTGTCATTATGGTGCCTATATAGCCTTCGTGGTTCTTTTGCTGATTATGATAAAATTATTAACTATAATGCTCTGACATGCAGCTCTATACTATTAGGGAATAATCACACAAACAAATTACATACAATGACTTGAAGCAAAAGGTCAAGATGGCACTGCCCAAATGAGCTTACAGTCTAAGAGGAACACTTGCTACATGCGGTAGAGGAAATAGTTTTGATTTAGTGTGTGGGCAGCACAGGTGCAGCTCAGAACACATTTGACATGCAGTGTGTAGCTAAAGAGGGCACTCCATTGGCCCCCTTTCATTCACCTGTGGGAAGGCGAATGTATAGAACAGAGGGAGTGCAAGGGACTCTGCTACCACTGTTCCTGACTGCAAGGGGACGTGGGTATGGCGTCATTGGGACCAATAGGTTCCATCTCCATACCCATTTATATGCTTTTATGACTGTTAAAAACCACTAATAAAGGCTTGATTTTTACCACCAGCAGGTAAATGGCCTAAGGCAGGCACTGTATATCTTCTGGTTCACTGTCTTTAATTATAATTTTCATCTGTCTTGGTCTAGAAACTGCCACTTCCGTTACCATTACTTACAAAGTTTTGACATTCCTGAAGTCCAGACATTACAAAGTCTGATTAATATTTTCACAGGCTTTGGGTGTCTTTGAACAGTAAAATTCCTTTGAGGTCAGCATGTCAGAATACCACTACATGCTTTGAAAAAAAAAGTATTTTTTTTCATCTGACGGTCACACATTAGGAACATTCAGCCACTAGTTTCTGGTCTGGCAGCATGTGATTTACCCACTCTAATATGTTACGGTGCTCCCGAGACCTCTCTATTTATCTGGCATGTGATGGGTGTTGCTGACAAATAACTATTTCTGCTCTTTAATTGTATGTCCTTGTCATTATGCCTCTCTGGTGCCTAAATAGAATTTATGGTCCTTGTGAATTGCTGTATAGGCAGCTCAGGTGCATCTCTGAAATGTAGTGTGAGTTTACTGAAATTACTGCCTTGTATTCTAGAGCCCCAATTGATCTTAGTCCGACATAGGAAGATGGGGTATTCATTATACATGGGAAACTCTACACCCTTAACCACACTATATAACATGTTTTTATATTCACATTTTATATTTCTTTAATGCCTACTACTGGTGAATTAACTTGTTTTTTATTAATGCTGACAGGTTTATTTTCTGTGTTCTGAAGAAGACCACTGTTTGATACATTACTTTTTATATTTTTGAGAAATAATGTAATGTAGTATTGCTATACCATTATCAAGATAAGATCAGTAACTTGCAGTATCTGTTTTCAAATATGACATTTACCTAAAGGCTGCATATTCATTCTGTTCTCTTTAGGGATTTTTAGCCAATCAGAAGCGGGCTGAAAACTTGAAGGACCCTTCTGTCTTGCCTGATTTGTGTTTGAGCCATGCAAATCAGTTAATGATCATGTTGACAAACCACAGAAAACTGTTGGATATCAAACAGAAATGTACCACTGCCAAACAGGAGCTTGCCAATAACTTACAAGTTCGTTTAAAGTAAGAATTTATTTCTTCTGACAATATGTGTATGTAATGTCAGTGGCATTTTGTTGAAACAAAATTGAGATTATAATGTGCATTTGACTAGTCTGAGAACCTTTTTGTTATAATTCATCACCTCTAGATCGCTCGTTCCCTGTTTTGAATTGGGTTGACATAGATTAACCTGTAGTCGGTCGGATTATTGAAATACAACAAGTAAAGGGAAAAAAAGCCCTTGATAAGTGGGGCTCAATATCTAAGTAAATGTAAATAAATAGCAGTGCAACAGTTAGGTAGATATATACATAGATACAATCCTCCACAAATAGACCAATAACCAGTAAAAAGGGAAATACAGTGATAATGAACCACAATTGCACTATATATAATAATACAATAATTAATAAAGCCTCTTCTGATTCACCAGTACAAATGTCAATATTTTAATATAATCCACAATCGTATAAATCGCACATAAATGTTTACTAGTAAGATGTAATCCATAAAAATATTGTGTAGTAAATTCTACAAATATAAAACTAATATTAATCTCATGAGTTCATCTAAAACCCTAATATGATCACACAAACATTGATTTTAATACAGCAATCAGCCTCGATACGGAAATCTCACAAAATATATAGGGGAGGTACAGAATGAGAAAATTATCACATATAGAGGGAAAAACAATGGCAAGACATGTAGATAAATGTTAATTATAATTTCATATTCTTGGAAGAAGCTCTTAGAAAAACGTACAGATCCTGACAATAATGTAAGACACTAGTTCATTAGTGCACTGATTGTAAAAACAGTTAGTTGGCATATATTGGTTTTCCTTTGATTAATAATCATTGTCCCTATAGTATAGTTTACAGTCCACTGGTCTTGTAGGTAAATGGTAAACTAGAAAAAATGTCAAAACTGCCAGATAAATGTCTTTACTTTTCTGCGTACCAAACACCCACCTTTGTGTGGGCTATGTAGTGAGGCAAAGCCTCCGATCAATATAAGATTGTAATTGACGCACTAAAATGAATTCTGTATGTCAATTCTCCTAATAAATGAATGCTAGACTTCTATAACTCCAGCAACTTAGTAACTGAAACAGAGTCTGTTGTTGCGATTTTGCTTACTTGTAGTGATACTTGTAATGAAACGTGTTAGGAAATTTCTATTATTGTAAACATATTAGGGAATTTCTATGATTTGTATGATCATCTATATTCTATGTGCTTTCAACATTGTTACTAATTCTCAAAATGCGGCACTCTGTAAATCTGCTGTGAGGCTTCATCTATCTACACAAGTGAAAGTGTATACTGGGCAGATGAATTGCTACCTGTTATATGTGATGGTCGGATTAATTACAAGAGACGCCCTCTGTGAATCTGAATCTCCCCGCTCCGCTGACCAGTCAGCTGTCGGCCACTGTCTGCATTTGTGCAGCATTATTTTGCACAAGTGGAAGCGAATGATAGTTTGGCAAAGTACTATCTCCATCTTTGACAGCCGGGACAAAGATACCATCTCCTTGATAGCCGGATTAATCACAAGGCTACCACCTCCGTGAACCTGAGTTACTCCATTTTATTGAAAGATCACCTGTTTACGACTACTGACATTTGTGCAACACTGAAATCTATTAACTGCATTTATATCATATACAGAGAAAATGTTGGACTATTGTGTTTCTCCCTGTTCCTCTTAGTGGCTGTTGCTGACGGGTGGACGTGAGAGGTCCTCTCCGTTTACTCGAGCAGCTAAATTATTGGAGGTATAGTGCCTTAATATATCTGGGAGTTTGAAGGGGCACACTGAGTTGTAAGTATATTCACAACAACAGACTCTATTTCAGTTTCTAAGTTGCTGGAGTTATAAAAGTCTATCATTCATTGATACGGGGAATTGACATACAGAATTCATTTTAGTGCGTCAATTACAAACTTATATTGATCAGAGGCTTTGTCTCACTACATGGCCCACACTAAGGTAGGTGTTTGGTACGCAGAAAATTAAATACATTTATCTGTCAGTTTTGACATTTTTTTCTAGTTTACCATTTACCTACAAGACCAGTCGACTGTAAATCTATACTATAGGGACAATGATTACTAATCAAAGGAAAATCAATTTATGCTGCGTAACTGTTTTTACAATCATTGCACTAATGAACTAGTGTTTTACATTATTGTCAGAATCTGGATATTTTTCTAAGAACTTCTTGCAAGGATATGAAATTATAATTAACAGTTATCATTTGTTATCTTTAGTTTCTTGTCTTTGTTTTTCCTTCTATATGTGATGCCTTTCTCATTCTAGACATCCCCTATATATTTTGAGAGATTACCATATCAAAGCTGATTGCTGTTCTAACATCTCCGTTCATGTCAGTGGTTCCTAAAGTGTGCGCTGCGGCTCCCTGTGGTGCCGCTGCACTGTCACAGGGGTGTCACGACCAGGACAAAAAAAATAAATACCAATCCGGCGGTACCCAGGACCTAGCATCCTCCTCCCTCTTTACTCCTCTCTGATCCCTGCTCACTGAATATTGGGCGTGACATCATCACACCTGACATATTCAGTATATTCAGTGAGGAGCCGGAAGAAAAGAGACAAAAGAAAGAAGTCCAGGTAAGGTAATTAAAGGAATGGAGAGGATATAGTGGTAGGAAACAGCGATGGAGGGGAAAAGAAAGAAGCAGGACACAGTGTAATGGTAAAGGGGCAGTGTGAGCATGAAGGGGCTGTGTAATGGTGAATGGGACACAGTGTGAGCATGAAGGGGAACAGTGTAATGATGAATGGGGCACAGTGTGAGCATGAAGGGGAACAGTGTAATGGTGTAGGGGCCCAGTGTGAGCATAAAGGGACTGTGTAATGGTGTAGGGGCCCAGTGTGAGCATGAAGGGACTGTGTAATGGTGTAGGGGCAGTGTGATCATGATAGGAAACAGTGTAATTGTATAGGGGCAGTGTGATCATGATAGGAAACAGTGTAATTGTATAGGGGCAGTGTGATCATGATAGGGCACAGTGTAATGGTGTAGGGGCAGTGTGATCATGATAGGGCACAGTATAATGGTGAAGGGACACAGTGTGATGATTTTTGTACATGTTGTTTTATTTTCTAAATGATAGCTGTAAATTGTTCTTTGACAGAAGTTTAAAGATTAATTTAAAATAATAATAATATATAAAAATATTTATTTCCCTTGGATTTATGGTATTATTTTTGCAAACAACTTAATAAGTATGTTTTCCCTGACTTAAATACTTATTATGTTATTTTGACTGCTTGGTAATTATTTTGGAGGGGTGCCTTGAAAAAACTTATGTACACCCTAAGGGTGCTGCAAACTGAAAAAGTTTGGATACCAGTGGTTTATGTGATCATATTAGTTTTAGAGGAACTCATGAGATTAATATTAGTTTTATATGTTTAGAATGTATTACACAATATTTTCATTGATTATATCTTACTAATAAAAAGTTAAGTAATTTATACAATTGTGGATTATATTAAACTCTTGGATGTATGTACTGGTAATTCATGAGAAACTTTTTATTAATGATTTTGTTATTATATATAGTACAATTATGGTTCATTTGTGCTGTATTTCCCTTTTTTGGATTATTTCAATGTTCAAAGCAGCACAGACTGTTTCAGAAGATTAGTCTGCTGGTCTTATGCAGGGCAGTAACCTGTCCACATGGTTGATTATGGTAGTAAGGACAAAGTTGCATGTGAGAGGGGAATGGAGACTCGATCACAGAGAGTAGTGTGAAAGGTGCAGGACCCTGTCAAACTGATTTGGAAAGATCATTGTGTCTGACATGCTTCTATATGAACATTATTTTCATGCATCTAACGTATTCATTTATATCCGCTTAAACCAATATGCTGAAAATAGTATAAAATGCTCTGGTCCAATTTACTTTAATCAGAGTTAACATAGACCACAATATTCACCCCGATTTTCAATTATGTAGCGTTTCGACCAAACTATCGTGTGAATTTGTAAGAACACAGAGACTTGAACTTATTTTGGGTAATTTAATATGAAAAATGCATCCACAATGCTTAAGATAAAACAGTTAATAAAATGACATACAAATATAATGCAATGGTTTCTTATAAAATAAAAAAGGATAAAGCATAGAATTGATAACTCGCATATAATCAAATTTTTGGTGCTGGAAGAAGTAGAAAAATGGGACACTCTTCAATATCAGATTGACTCCCAAAAGTGAACAAAAACTTAGTCACAGTGCAGTCTTAAAACCAAGCTGCAGGGCCCACAGCCCCCTTCCTGTGATGTCTGAACTGAAAGGTCTGTGTTAATGCAAATGAGAGTTTTATGACTGTTGGAGAAACACCTTCTAAATCAGGTTTTTGTTACCCTGTGCTAACTCTTCACCAGAATGGTGTACAAACATGATTTTACCGCCACACAACAATTGTAAAGTTGGGTTTGGAAGATGTTTCGTTTTTTAAATGTGTTATTGTGGTTGTCTTGCTCATAAATTGAATAAGTAGATGAAGTGCCTAGAATAAAAGGTAGTAAATGAAGTGTTTGTTACTTTACAGGTGGTGCTGCTTCGTAATGCTGCATGCTGATCAAGATGGGGAAAAGCTTCAGGCTTTGTTCAGGCTCTTAACAGAGCTCCTTGAAAGAGTCAAAATAGTGGAGGCACTTGGTACGGTCCCTCAAATGTATTGCTTAGCAGTGGTTGAGGTGGTCAGGAGGAAGATGTTCATAAAACACTACAGAGAGGTGAGTGAATAATGCTATGCTTCCTGTACGGATGACTTAAATAATGTACAGTTGTTGCTCAATATAGAAAGGGAGGTAATTCAGCTGTGCAACAAAAATAACAGTTTTGTTTCCGATATAAAGTCAAATAATTAAGTTGTTAATTAATTGCTTAATAACAGTTTGCTCCTTTAGAGAATAATGCTGAGGCTAATGATACAACTGCTTGCAGATACTGAAAGCAGGTTATGTTGCAGGTTTAATCTCCAGTGGGAAGGAGGTTTGGGTAAACTTAATTGTTATATGAAATGTGATTTGAATTTAATTTGGAAAGTGAGGATCATGGTTAGACAGTGGAAGTTGGTTAGGTTTAGGCTGCAAGGGAAACATGGCATGCAAGCAACACACAGATATTTTATGGATTCTAGTTGAAATGGCTTATTGTTTGATAGTTTGTATATTGGCAAATATCTCTATTCAAAATAATGGTCATACTCAAGAACAAGTAAAACCACTCTTTGACATTAATACATATCAAAGGCTGTGAATTACACCCTCCTCCCATCCCAGCTCTTTCTCTGCCATCAAGTGACCATGGAGCGTTTGTGAGACTTTTTTTTTTTTGCAGTGGCAGCCATAGCAATCTCCCCTGCATATTGATTTTGCAAAGGGAACACTGAGTTATATAATCTATTGAAAATAATTAGTATCAAGCATGTCCGAATTGTTGTATGAAGCCGGTTACCCACTGGGTTTTCAACAGTGTAGATTTAAACACCAGTGACAACACATGTAAAACATGAACGTGTCTTGTACTTGAGGTCATTACGAACACAAGTGAGTTTGGTGGCATTGGAAACAATGTCACCCTCGTTTACATAGGTTGTCCTTGGTTTAAAAAACATTAGTAAACATGTATTTTGAAGCCAGTGGGTATGTGGCCTTAATAATATTGACCAACCAAAACAGTTTAGTTTCTAGTAATTGCTTTCACCAGCATCTCTGGTACCTATTGAAAGTTATCAATCAAATATAGTGTAATTACATTGAATAAGTACATTTTCCATAGCTGTAATAACATTGTTATGTATTAAAAATATAAATCGTCATTGAGTCCTAATTATTTTTGCAAAGCCTTTTTATGAGTAATGTTTTAGAAGCCGGGAATTATCTTGTGGTGTTTTTTTTTTTTTTTTGTAAGTGCCATTTTGGTAAATGTCCTCTCTTTGTGAGTTTAGTACAGTTTGCACACTTAAATACTGTGAAAGTTTTAGGCAGGTTTGGAAAAAATACTACAAAGTAAGAATGCTTTCAAAAATAGAAGTGTTAATATTTTATTTTTATCAATTAACAAAAATGCAAAGTGAATGAACAGAAGTGCAATGTAAATCAAATCAATATTTGTTGTGACCACCATTTGTCTTGAAAACAGCATCACACTTGCACAAAGTCAGGGATTTTGTAGGATTATAGGCAGGTGTATGATTAACCAATCATTATAAACAGGTAATAATGATCATCATTTTCATACCTAGTTTGAAACACAGTCATTAATAGAAACAGCTGTGTATAAGGCTTAAATCTGGGTGAGAAACAGTCAAACTCTACTGCAATAGTGAGGTTTTGGAAGACCGTTTCATGTCACAGGTCGTACACCATGGCAAGACTGAGCACAGCAGCAAACCACAAGGTAGTTATACTGCATCAGCGAGATCTCTCCCAGGGAAAGATTTCAAAGCAGACTGGGGTTTCAAGACGTGCTGTTCAACCTTTTCTGAAGGAGCACAAAGAAACAGGCAACTTTGAGGACCGTAAACGCAGTGATTGGCCAAGGAAACTCAGTGCATTAGATGATAGACACATCACTCTTACTTCCCCTTCAAAATCGAAAGAAGTCAAGCAGTGCCATCAGCTCAGAACTGGAAAAAACCATTGGGATCCTGGTACACCCATCTACTGTTTGGAGAGGTCTGGCCAGAAGTGGTCTTCATTGAAGAATTGCAGCCAAAAAGCCATACATTCGACGTGGAAATGCGGCTAAGCAACTCAACTATGCAAGAAAACATAGGAACTAGTTTGCAGAAAAATGGCAGCAGGAGCTCTGGACTAATGAGTCAAAATTTTAAATACTTGTCCGTCTGCAGGCAACAGTGAAGCATGGTGGAGGGTCCTTTCAAATTTGGGGCTGCATTTCAGCAAATGAAGTTGGCGATTTGGTCAAGATTAATGGTGTCCTCAATGCTGAGAAATACAGGCAGGTACTTATCCATCATGTAATACCATCAGGGAGACGTCTGATTGGCTCCAAATTTATTCTGCAGCAGGACAGCGACCCCAAACATGTAGCCAATGTCATTAAGACCATCTTCAGCGTAAATAAAAACAAGGAGTCCTGGAAGTGATGATATGGACCCCACAGAGCACTGATCCCAATATTATCGAGTAAGGATTTGAGTAAGCCTACATTTACAGAAGATCTGTGGTTAGTTCTCCAAGATGTTTGGAACAGCCACCATGTTGAGTACCTTCAAAAACTGTACAAGTGTACCTAGAAGAATTGATGCTCTTTTGAAGGCAAACAGTGGTCACACCAAATATTGATTTGATTTAGATTTCTCTTTTGTTCATTCACTTTGAATTTTGTTATTTGTTAAAAATAAATTATTACTACTTCCATTTTTTTAAGTATTCTTACTTTGCAGCATTTTTTCCACACCTGCCTAAAACTTTACAGTATTGTATATCAGCATACTACTTGCATGTGAGTTTGCCCATCATGAATTCTAAATGAATCACACAAAAACTGGGGACATACATAATTAAAGTACAGCTAGTATAGGGGGAATATTGATAAGATATGATAAATTCACATAAATATATGCTAAAACTGACCAAAATGCTGCTTGCTTGGCGAATAGTCTATCGATTTGACACAGGGTTTTGCAAGTAACTTGTTAGCATTAAATGGTCTGTTTAAGTTGGAGGCTGTCTGATTGTAAATACATCCTTACAGGTAGTATATTACTCTGCTGTTATATTATTAACTAATTTTTTACATAAAGTAAAATATGACTTGTGTAAATATACACAATGTCTTGTGTGTTATTTATTTGTTTGTTTATAAATTATTTCAAAGTTGAAGTTTCAAATCTAATGTTGTCTTTTCTTAATATTTTTTCTTCGACAGTGGGCAAATGCTTTAGTAAAAGATGGAAAATCTCTATATGAAAACGAGAAGGCAAAAAGGGAAACTTTTGGGAAATTGTTTAGTAAGTATTGTTATATATGCATCTTATATTGTGTCACTTCACAATCTAAAATCTAGTGAGCCCTAGCTATATTATTTGACCAAGGCCATATTAATATGAGAATGTAACAGACTTGGCTTTATAGTCTTATTTTTCACCAACACCCGCAAATTTTAATCCAGATTATTTTGTCCATTTACGACAAATAAGCAAATACTTTGTGTCTGGCTGGGTGAATTTACCACCCCAGTTATTGATTTATTTATTTTGACATTGAACCATGAAATTAGTTATCTTCTGCATTGCTACTCATTTTGGGCCTCATAGAAAAAAAAGGTGCAAATTTGCTCCTGGCAAATTATGTTGCAATGCAAGGGGTGCAATGCATTTATTTTGAATAAAGAAAATCACTGGCTGATTTATCATGCAGCACATAAATACTGGACTAGTTTTTGCGTTGCATTTTAGAGTTGAGCTAGGACACACCCCGGCACAATTCTAAATTTGTCTGCACATTCTAAATTAGGTCCTTTTTATGAGTATGTGAACATCCTATGTACTGGGCAGCAGCACGCTCACTGTGCTCTGGAGCAAAATCCTATGACATCACCAAGTTGCCATCTTTCAGTACATTGGTTTAATGATCACATGTGCTCAGTGTCACAGCAACTGTCTGACTGAAGACAAGAAGATGGAAGATAACTGTGTTTTGTTTTTTTTTTGTTTTGTTTTTTAAAACACCATTTATGAAAAAGTGTGAAAAATAATATGTCACTCCCTGTATGGGGTATGTCCTGAAATGGACACTAGGTGAAAAATATTGTTTTTGTACTCTCGTGATATTAGAGAGTATCATAATAAAGACATTTTTCAGTTGTATTCACACCACTGATCTATGAAAGATACATACATACATACATATATACATACATACATACATACATACATATATACATACATACATACATGACTTCACAGCTAAATTTACAATCTGTCAGATGATGGGGTATTTGTGCCTCAAAGCTTGGCATGATTATTATTAGGAATTAAAAGTATCACAATAAAGTCCCTGCTGTTATTTTTTTTTATGAAAGTTCTTTTTTTCCTCTCACTTATTTTGTGAACAAATCTGTGCACCTGTTCCGGCGACACTTCGTGCTGATTTTTTTTCTCAATTGAATCTGCCCCACACTATCATACTATTAAAAAGGATCAGTTGGAAATACTGTAACTATTTTCAGGTGCTTGAAGCTTACCACTTAGAAGAAAGAAATGTGTTTGACCTGACATAAATTTAGAAGCTTCATACTTTTCCTTATTTTCGCTTTTAAAATATATTCATATTGTTAATTATATTTTTATGATAAAGTCCTAGGGTTAGGTTTATTAAAAATTGCACTAGGTGGCGGTTTTAAACGGTTAAAACCACTAGGGGAGGGACGCGGACGGCTAGGTGGCGGTGTTTGGAATACACACATCGTCGGCGAAGTAATATTCCAAATTGCAATTTGAGGCTAGGATGTTAAGTGCCTGGTAATGTTTGGTGGATTGAAAACAGCTAAACCGCTGGTTTAATCAAAACCGCCAGGAAAAACACAGGGTTTTTAATGCCTGCTTCTGATTGGCTAAATAGCTTATCAGGCGCAAGCAGAAGTGAGGGGATAATTTGCTGCGTTTTTGGGTTTTTTTTTTGTTTTGTTTTTTTACAATTGAATCTGCCCCTTTATATAATGAAAAATGACATTTGCTCCCATAATTTAATTATAAATTACTTTTGCCCCTTAATTAACAAATAATGATTACCCCCATAATTTATATGTCATTGGTGCCTCATCGTATGTTCTGAATGACAGTATAGCTCAAACAGCATGCCGTGCGAGCAGTCTCACCTCTCACTAACACCTCTTTTTTCTAACTGTTTTTCTGGTGGTTTTCCTGGCAGTTTGTCCAATAGCAGCTTCATAATTCTTACTGTTTGTATTTTGATCATGTTAAAAATCTGAATGGTGATCTGTAAAGTTGTGGTTTATCATATTGTGGTTTTCAGCCTTTTAACCGAGGGTTTGGCCTTTAGTAAAATGTTGAAAACAACCGCTCTTTAGTATTTCTAGCCCTTGCGTTTTTAACTCCTAATCCCATTTCTATTCATATAGGGAAATCATATTTACGAAATCGTCTCTTTAGAGGACTTGACTCTTGGCCTTCATCTTTCTGTGTATGTATAACTGAATTACATTTTCATTACCTCTGCTGTCCTTGTTTGCTACCCTTGCATAGGAAACATTGGTTTTTTATTGTTTTATTAGTCGTTAAGTTTGAAATATTTGTAACCAGTTTATAGATCTTTACAAATTGTAGTGTTTAATTTAGTGTGGTGGTTTCAAAGTTTGTGTACCAAAGGGCTCATACACACAAGAGTTACGGAACAACACACAGAAAAAATACCAGTTCAAAGTATAGACAAAACCTTATACTTTGTACTCCATTTTAACAAAGCTGTATTTTGTGGGATGGCTTAGTTACCCTGTAATCAGGAAACACCAAGGTCTTCATTTAGGAGCAATGGAAAGGTACAATTCAGGAGCATAGGTAACTGGCTACAAAGTCATAATTACAGATGTGGTGTATTATCATAAGACACATACAGATTTATACTCTTAAGTGTTTTCTTTCACATTGTGTCTTTCGATCATATAACATTTATTTATTTAAGTCACTTGCTTTAACTGTTTTATTCCCTTCTTTGTTAAATATCAGCTCTACACAAATATTCCCCTTGCTGTACACTTTCCATTTCTCTGTATTTCAAATCTAACCACGTGTCTGTTTTTGCTTCTTGCTTTCTAATTATATAGTCTTGTTGTTTCTGCTGCTCATACTGTTACAAGAAATGTCTAATTAAAGCAGCAGCTAAATATATAAGCCATAAACTCATGCAAAATGGCTGTCCTAATGCCAACAGGAGCATCTGAATCATGCTCTCAGAGCTTCCATATAAAACATTGTGCTTAGTACTTAACAAGCACTCTCATAGAAAGTTGATGCAAGTGTAAGAAAGGGTGTTTGTACGATCCATTCACTTATCTTATGTATTGGGCTATCAGCTTTAAAGCGGTTTTTTCTAGGTTTTAATAACATGTTAAACGCCTGTATGTATGACCCCTAAGGGAATTAACGTTCCCTACTGTCATGTTATATTTGGGTTCAGCCATTCTGTGCTGTTGTACAGATGAATTTTACAGCATGATAAGGTCTATCTGGATGCTGCTTAGGACAAACAAGACAGAGGTGACTTTTGCGAGTATTTTACTGCTTTTAGAATTGTGTCCTATGTCTACTGGTGTCTACAGGGATTGAGGGGAAGTGGCAAAATTAAGCTCTTAAACTGAACTTCGGAAATGTAAAATATCTAACCAGGTTGTACAGAGCAAATTTGTATATAACAATGTCTTATTAACTGATATCCTATTTTCACACATGTGAGTGCTGTTATAATAGAAGATTAGAGAGTAGACAATGAGAATTTCCCTATGATAAACAGGGGCATAAAGGGAGGTAGCAGGTGTAAAGTACTGGGGCCTTTGCGTGCCTTTGTAGTAGGAGGACCCTCTAAGCTGGTGTGTGTGTGTGTGTGTGTGTATGTGTGTGTGTGTCCCTTTTGGCAGCTATTGAAGGGGCCCCAAGAAATTGCTGCACGAGGGCCTGAAATATCTTTTGGCGACCCTGGTGATAAAGCCTGGTACAGCGTGTCAAAAAGAAAGAGGATGACACCTATGATGTCTTTTTTATCTTTATAATACCTGAAAAGAAGAAAACGCCCTTACTAGTAAATTGTAAACACGTAACAGGAGGCATCACAAGGTCTGTGAACAGCCCTGCATTAACAATCTGCTTAAGGAGCCATGGTGAGTTGAGTCAGATAGTGCAGATCTATTATCTCCTGGCTGTCAGGTGCTGGTGGCGTGTTGTGGGGATTGATGGATATGTGCACAGGGAAAAGAGATTTAGCCTATATCCACCAATCAGAAGTTTGGTCATATTTTAAACTGTGCTAGAAAACTGAGATAATATGATTGCTGTGTTTTAGAGCACATTTCTCCTGTATTTTACTTTTAGGGATTTCTTTTTTTTCCTCCTAAAAATTAATAATATTTTATTGCCATTTAGACTCGAAAGCCAAGAAGGTTTGATAGTGAGCTTCCTGATATCTCTCTAATCGACCTGCAGTTTTTGCAGTCTCTTTGTCCTCCAGAAGTTCAACTTTTCCTCAGGTATTGATTTGATTTGTTTTGATTTTCTTAATCTGTTTATGAAAGTATATTAAATAATGATTTACATATTTGTCATTGTAACACTACTCTACTTGGTTCTGAGCATTTGAGAGCTGCACAGAAGGACGTATGTCGTATGTATTCATGTTCGGACGTCCATTTCCTATTGTATCCTGCATGAAATAGCTCTACACATGCTCAGTAATGGACCTTACGTTAATGAACACAATTGTTTGCTATACGTGACACTTACAGCTGCCCATGACTTGAGAGGTAGAACAGAGGAAGGAAGGGGCGGACAGTCGTAGGCAATTTCTAGTAAGGGCGTTCTGACGCAAATGTGGCCAATTCATGTCCTGTGTTTCTTATAAGTATGCTTGCTATCACCTGTATCATTTGCAACCACTAGAGGGCAGCTGTAAATTACAACTGATAGTGAAGACTGACAGCATAGTTTTTGATTTGGCTACTAGCTAGCACAGAACATCTGTATGGAACTAATATAGACTATAAAAATGCATTGTATGTACAGTACGCATTGAAAGCATCTTTATGTACTTAATGTATTAAAAAAAATGTTTGAAAACATTTATTTCTATAAATCATCATCAGCATTTATTTATATAGCGCCACTAATTCCGCAGCGCTGTACAGAGAACTCACATCAGTCCCTGTCCCATTTGAGCTTACAATCTAAATTCCCTAACACACACACACACACACACACACACACACACACACACACACACACACACACACACACACACAGACAGACAGAGACACAGACTACGGTCAATTTGTTAGCAGCCAATTAACCTGCCAGTATGTTTTTGGAGTGTGGGAGGAAACCGAAGCACCGGGAGGAAACCCACGCAAACATGGGGAGAACATACAAACTCCTCACAGATAAGGCCATGGTCAGGAATTGAACTCATGACCCCAGTGCTGTAAGGCAGAAGTGCTAACCACTAGGCCACCGTGCTGTGATTTTACTATTTTATTTTCCTTTTTTTTTTCTTTTTGTACGTTCTGTTGCAACCTTTTATTGTACATGTGCATGTACGTATACTGCAGTTTGTTGTGTGTGCCTATGTATGGCCAGTACTGTTTAGTCAGAGTATACTCGCCCAGATACAAGCAGAAATGTATCTTGAGGTACGCTTGGCTTTAAATACATTGGAAGTACACACAGGTTTTGTGTTTTGTTTTTTTTTAAAAGGCACTTACTTGCAAATTGCGTTCGAACTTCAATCAGACCCAAAGTGTATAAAGTATTCTTATTTTCTGTCCATATTTTACACAGTTTATCCCACTGTGTCGCTCATTCACTGTTACCTATCCTTTTCCAAACTTATTTTCCTTGAAATCTTCAAGGCCTCTGTTTCGATAACATTCCCCAATGACAAAGGCAATATTTCCACCTAATTTAGTGTACTTTTATACTGCTGTGCCAAATTCCCACATGTGCTTGTGTTCTATCCCCTTCCCAACTTTAACAAGTTAACTGCTGTTGAATCGTGTTTCAGAAAGCTTAACAGGAATTAAGCATTTAAAAAAAATAAGAATTTCTAATTGTGTATTTCATGTTCCTTTTTGAAATACAGTACATTTTTCATCTTCCTATTGCTATTGACATTTTTATATTGCTACAATCGTGAGTCATAGGAGCAGGTGGTGATGTGGATGAAAATAAATCTTATTAATTTAAGGTTGCATTCAAAAGCAGCACATATGATGTCTGACATTTGAAATATAGTGCAAAACAAGTTGAATCCCATATCACTTTGGGTATGGGGGGGGGGGTAAAGAGATTTATTGTTTGCATGATTGTACATCCCTATTTCAACATAATAGTTTCATCAAGCAGAGTCTCTCAGGGATTATTCCAGTCGTCGATTCATTATAAAACAGAATAGGTGTATTTAATCACAGGATTTGTCAACATTTTTAATGTCTTTTCCCACTAACAAGCACTTGTGATTAATAGGGAAATAAATGATAAATCATAAATAAATGTTTAAACAAATAGTTTTTTGATTGCTGAAGTGTTGCACGTTTTTTGTAAAAATCAGCTGTAATAAACATTTTAGAAATATGACCTTTATTCATAACATATATTTATATTTGTACACTCAAACTTGTAATATTCTTACACTTAGGTACCAAATAAATCAATTTTCTTTGTAGGAACTCCACCCAAGATAATTTGTTCAGTAAATTGGAAGTAAAAATAATTTGTTTAACTTTGTTCCTATTGTGATACAGATTGTAGAGGTTTAGTTATATTATTATTTTTTAACTTACTTATATTGAGGGCATGCCTTAGCTTGTCACGTTTTTAAAACCAACTTTACAGATCTTGGTCAAATATTGATGTAAAATACACTTAAAAGATTATTTAGAGGAACTACACAAGTTTAAAATATGTTAAACTAAAGGGACCTTTTAACCAGTGTTTTTATTTGTCAGATTGAAAACTTAATGTCTTTGTTTTATTATGAGGCTTTTTTTAACATAATTATCAACTCATTATTATTTTTTTTTAAATGCACATTGATACAGAAGTGATCCGACATACGTTAATAGACTAAAATGCCACTTGGCATTTTTTCTATTAACGTATGCACGCATCTCATAGTCTGTTATTAGTGTGATGAAGGAGTTCGCTCAGATTAGTATGACTTGCACTGGTGCTGCTTTTTTGTTTTGTTTGTTTCTTTACTTAATGACCCCTCCCAAAGAGAGCAATCCGTAAGCTTATTGGCAGGATCTGGTGCAATAAACATTAGTTTTTATTATTAAAAGCGTTAATTTCAGTATCTAAAGTAAGAAAGTGTTGCTGTTTAAAATCATTATTTTTCAAGCTGCACTTGTTATCTTTAATTATCTTTTAACACAAAGGTGAGAGGGTGTCTTTTATAAATATTACAAATCATTAATCACTTGAAAATACGTGTGCAGGTTTCAAAAGGTTCGTTATTATTATTATTAGTGCTATTAATTTATTATTTTATGGAAAAGGCAGCTACTAAGGTTTAGATGGCATATTGTAAAGAAGTTTACATATTGTAAGTATGTTTTTTTTAAATTGTGACAATGATTCCTTTAATTTGGTTAATGTTTATTTTGTATTTACTGTTGTAAGTATACATCTTTTTTCCCCCCCTCAGGGTACCTTTACTTTGTGACTTTGAGCCTCTACACCAGCATGTACGCGCTCTACACAACTTGGTAAAAGCTGCACAAAGTTTGGATGAAATGTCACAGACTATTACCGATTTGTTAAATGAGCAAAAGGTGCAGTATTTCAATTAACTTTGGTAGATTGATGAAGGAAAATAATAATCCTAAAGAATGTAATTCATACCCACTTTAAAATCTTTCTTACTAATATTTGCTACTGAAATTTTTTAAGCTGTGTTTAATTTCCCCAAAATCATAGACTGCTCCATGATAAAATAAACAGTATATGATATAAAGGGGATGAATAAAATATAGTTTCCCACTTTTGTTTCAGGTTTCTAATGGCCAGCTCTCACCGCAATCTGTTACCACACCAAGGATCGAAAGTGCAACTGAAATTACAACTACTACCTCATCCAAATCTCCTCCATCACTCAGTCTTCAGGGTCCCATTTGTCCTTCTGTCGCCATTCCAGGACCTTTAGAAGAACTGTCTCCAGACAGCATTGATGCTCATACCTTTGATTTTGAAACAATTCCCCATCCAAATATTGAGCAGTCTCTTAAGCAGGGTTCTTTGGACTTGGACTCATTAGGAGATAGTCCAGAATCTGATTTTATGTCTGCAGTCAATGAGTTTGTTATAGAGGAGAATCCTGTCTCGCCCAACATAAGTGATACACAGAGTCCAGAAATGATGGTGGAATCTCTATATTCTTCTGTTATAAATGCAATTGACAGCAGACGTATGCAAGACACAAAAGGAAAACCAAAAGACGACAGCGTTGAAAATATCTATTTGAAAGCTTGTATGGAAAAATGTAAAATTGTTGCACAAGAATCGCAAACCAGTTTGAGGAATTTCAAAGAAGAGCTTTGCCATTTAAGAAGACTTGTACAAAAGGAGCAGAGTGAATTTGCTAGTGCTATTAAATCTGTTTCTGCGGATATTCTAAATATGGTTGAACGTGCCAATTGTTCTCTTGAAACCAGATTAAAAGAGAACCATTTAGAGGAATTGCATGTTTTAGAAAAATCCTATGAGAAACGATTGCTGTTATCAAAGGAAGATATTGAAATGAATGCGGAAATGATTAACCAGTTGAAACTTGACATTATACGATTAAACGATGAATTACACACTAAAGATAATGAATTTGCTGCTATCAGAAGGGAAAAGGAAACCTCTCTTTGTTTGCAAAACGAAAGGGATCAGAAACTGATCTGTCTTGAAAGCGCCATGAAGGAACAAACGTGTGAAATTCAGCGTCTGAAACAGTCAAGGGAATCGGCACTAGAGGATTTTAAGAAACTTCATGCCGAAAATGAAGAAAAACTCAGACTTCTTAAGGAGGAATTTCAGATTTTAGAGCAAACACACTTAAAAGAATTAGAAGACAATTTAAAGCTCAGGCATGCACAGGAACTTGACAACGTAACAACAGAACATAAATGCTGTCTAGACAAACTGAAGATGGATAATAAACTTAAGATCGACCAATTCCAAGAATCATCTGCAGCAGCCGCTGAAGAGAAAGATTCCCAGCTGCAAGAACTAAACCTTAAAGTCTCCGAGCTCTCTGATATGAGATGTAAATTGGAAGTTGAATTGGCACTAAAAGAGGGAGAGATAGACGATGTGAAGTTAATCCTGGAGGAAAGTAAAGCTCAGCAGCTGGATGACTTAAAGTATCAAGTTGATGAGAAAACAGAAACCCTAAAGAAAGAGATTGTTGGCCTGAATAATCTGATAAAGATTCAGAAAGATGAACACGAGCTTGGACTAGCTGAGCTCAAAACTCTAATGTTAAGTGACAAAAATCAATGTATTTCGGAGATTTTAAATAGGCATGAAGCAGAAACCAATTCATTGCAAAAAGACATTAGCAATTTAACTACTGCCCATCAACAAGCACTAGAAAAAGAGAGTAGACTACAGGAAGAGATAGGTGTCCTACAGAATAAACTAGATGATAGTTTGAAATCACTTGTAAGACAAACTGAGCAACATGAGAAATCTCTTAAGGAACAAAAAGAAATGTATGAATCGTGTATTCGGAAACATGAAGAAGAGCGAGAACAAATTTTGTCCTCACAGAAGCTTGAGAAGGAATTGTGCTTACAGAGCGTGGAGAAAGAGGAATGTGAAAAAGAGGAGTCTGCATGCCTGGTCATTACAGACCTGGCCATGCACAGACAGACTGTTGAAAGAGAACTGTTAGAAAAAGCCCAGCTCATTGAAGAGCAATTAAACAAGAGGTAGGATGAGACCTTCATACCCTTTACAAATGTGAAAAAAACCAAACTATTTTCCATTCATTTGCAGGGAGTTGTTATTACCAAAACTTCTATCCCAACACATTGTGAGTCATTTCTTCTTAATCTAAGATGAGATGTGTGCTGTAGACTTAAAGCATTTATTTCAACCCATTTTGGTCTTAAATGTCTAGTGTGTCTGGATCTGATATTTGATGAATTGTCTGTTTGAGGAACAAAGCTGTGGAATATTGCCTTAAAAATGTTGTTAAGTTGGTACCAAAAGCAAATGATTATAAATGATGTGAGATTATACCATTTAGCTATCGTTTGGCTAATTTATGAATTCGGCTATTACTGTCTTAAGTTGTACCAGGTTTTAGCAGAAACTTGACAAGTAACAGGTTTTCATTTGGCTCAAGTATCACCAGAAGAGTTTAAAAAGTAGAAGATATGTGAGACTTTTACCACTCTTCTGTACAGAATATAATCATTTCACAAACTATGAACACACATGGTTTTAGCTTTACGTTTCTTGTACTCTACTCATTATTTACCCTGACATCATCTTTATTTCTCGCTTTATATTATCCTTAGTGTTGCAATCTCTCTTTATCCACTATTAAGTTTCTTTCATTTGCACACAACTCGCAATAAAGCAGACCTGTAACTTGCTCCTTATTGGGCCTTACTACTACTATTAATGCATTTGGGTTACCATGCATTGAATATGTTAGATTACATTTAAAAAGCAGGCCCCATCTTTCCCTACACTTAGTAGAATTCCCCTCCTATCTGTTTTGCAGTGCTCCTTGCAGTGCTTATTAAAGGAAATTCTTGGTGATCTTGCCTGTGTATAAGATATTATTACAGGAACATTCCTGATAAACGTTTTCCAGAAACTAGATCCCATAGCTGTATTTAACGCATACATATTACACAGCGTTATGCATATTTAATCATTCACATCAGTCCCTGCCCAATTGAAGCTTCCAATCTGTATATTTCCGCCCACACAGACACACATTCACTAGTGTGAATTTAGTCCAAAGCCAGTTAACCTTAGCAGTATGTCTTTGGAGTGTGGAAGGAAACCAAAGCACCAGGAGGAACTGAGAGGCAGCAATGCTAACTGCTGTGCCACAGTGCTGTCCAGAAGAAAATGAAATGCTTGGTCTGCTGGGGCTTCTTTTGAATAAATACCGACTAGGAAATGGGAATGTTTAAATTGTGCCCATTGTACTGATGTCTAAGTTCCTAGTGAACTGACAGATGAATATCGATTAAAATAATAAAATGACAGCTTCCGCTTGGTAGACGTGACCGTTCCACTTTAACTCGCTGTCCACAACGATAGTTCTTAGTCAAATCCATTACCTATAACTTTGTTATATACAATATACATATACAATACTATATAAATATTCGTTCATCAGACTGCAATAACATAAATAATAAAGCTCAATGGCAAATGAAACATAGCGCCAATGACAAGAGAATTGCTTTCTGAATGAAAATGCAAATTAAAACTTGTATTATAAACATGTATTATAATTAGAGAAAAATGTCAGCAAAGTAGTAATAAAAGTATAATGTCAAAAGTAGAATATCACATACACTACTATTTGCATACACTACAGTATATTTAGACGTTAGGCAGCAGTTGCTGTGCTTAACAAAAATATGCATTTTCCTTACATATTTTATACATTATTTTACTGATTGCATACACAGTGCAAACTGATTTACACTGTTACTAAAGGAGTCATTTTTAATATGAAACATTTTCTTATATGCATTATGCTTGTGGGCTTGTTCACACACACAGTATATGCTAGGTAAATATTCTTGAAATATAAGGCACGCTTAAATATTAAACGTGGTATTAAAATATTAGAATACAATGGTGGGACTTATTTACATGTGTTTATTAATGTGTTAAAAGTGCAAGGAAATTGTTCCTTTTAGTTTCTGCAATTAAAATAACATTGACTATGCAGAGACTTACAGAAAGCGATAGGTGCCGGACATCACATATTATTGAAATGACAACACTTGGGACTAATGTTCAGAGTAACTATCTATAACGGTTGTATGTATGATACATGTGATAATAGCGTGTTTGAAGTTAAAGGAGAATTATTATTTGGAACACTTGAGAGTGTAATGGAAATTGCATGATTTTACTAAGAATTGTTCGTCACATAGCCTTGACATAAAATACAAAATAATAAAAATATTTTCTTCATGTTGCAATAACATTAAATTAAATGAAGATATTTGCAAATTGTATTTTTTTACGGTTTAATTTCTCATTTTTTAAATATTTAAATGACCTTTACTGTTAGTGTTCACAAGATAATATTTTTACGCCTCATATGATATCACTGGTTCCTAGTGAATCATAATCATCATCATCACCATTTATTTATATAGCGCCACTAATTCCGCAGCGCTGTACAGAGAACTCACATCAGTCCCTGCCCCATTGGGCTTACAGTCTAAATTCCCTAACACACAGACAGACAGGCAGACTCGGGTCAATTTGAAAGCAGCCAATTAACCTACCAGTATGTTTTTGGAGTGTGGGAGGAAACCGGAGCACCCGGAGGAAACCCACGCAAACACGGGGAGAACATACAAACTCCACACAGATAAGGCCATGGTCGGGAATTGAACTCATGACCCCAGTGCTGTAAGGCAGAAGTGCTAACCACTGCGCCACAGTGATAGGTTTCTTTTTTTATGCATATTCATTCAACCCACAAATTGGCTTTCTCCACTGTGTGTAGTTGACTGGTGCACTTTAAAGTTTTAATACAATGTATTGTGGGAGCTGGTGAAACCAGTCCTTCACGAAGGAGGGCCCAGTTTTCAAGCAGACCACTGCAGAGCTCTGACAGGCCCTCCTCCAGCTTCATTCTGCCACAAAACGCAAATTGGGTCCTATTTAATTTAATTTGTGAACGTATTATTTCATCAGATACCCTAGCAGGGTAGGGGAAAGGTAACGGGCTGTGGGATTACATTTTTGCAAAGAGCCTTCAGTGTTAACTGGCTTTATTGGTATTGATTTGGAATATGGTCCTATGTTAAAAGAAATTGATCAGGATTTAAGCACCTGGGGGAAAAGGATAACTTACAGCAGAAAACATGGTGTCATTTTGGTGCAGGTTCTGTGGTCATATTGTTAAACAAAACTGAATAAATGAAACACAATTGTTTATGCTATTCACTTTGAAACACAATTTACTTGTCATAGTACAACCGAGATGAATAATACATGCATTTTGTATGGTATGTTGTGGCTGTAATAGAATACATTTATGGAGCCCTTACCATGCTCTCATTAATTGTAATGGTAAGTCTACCTTCTGGAGCAATAGGAAAAATATAAAGTCTGGGTGCACTATTGTGCTTGGCTGTTATGATGGAGTGTGTGTATACTCTGCAAACACTGATTCCTCCACCCTGTAGACCTAGAAATAAAATGATACATAACTGTCTGTAACCATGGAGCGCTACTTGGTGGTTAGCGTGGTGATGGTGTACACGAACCAGGGTCCATAGATGGGGATGAGGGTGCGTGGTTGAAGTAAGTGTTTCCAGGTTTGAAGTATGTTAGTGGTAAAGAGCTCGCACAGAAAGACAGTGGTGTAACAGTTGTTTTACCACCGATAAGTGGCTTCCACATTGGGCACTTTCATTCAAACACTTCACTCCTGAAAGCGCTTACTTCAGCCACGCTCCCTTATCCATCATCTACAGACCCCAGTTACATCCCCCTTCACATACCATCTACGCTTTCTGGATCCTGTAAAACACCAGCACGTCAACCATCAAGCAGCACGGCACAACTACTAACAGATAAGTATAGTGAACATGTGAATATGTATGTATTTAAAAATATATTCAGAGGATTTGGGGTTTTCAATGGATTTCATATGGATATTTCAGTGCACTGCTAAAACATTGTGGTTTTACATAGAATTCACACCCTTAATTTCACCTAGCCATCATATAATTAGAAATGCATATAACATAAGCTGTAGTTATTGCTGTTACTTGTACAGTTGCACTGCATTATGTTGCATAGGATATGCATTAAAATACGAGTATGTGTGAAATTGATATAGCATACATTCCATTTCCTTCCTTTCTATTGTTGACTTGTCTATTCTTTCATTATATAGTGATATTATAGGATAAGATGAGGTTAGATTATTGGACTACCCTACAGCAACAACTGTATTACACAATTGCACATTCATTCTAATGCTTATTTAAGATGGAAGTAGACATTAATTCTATCATTGCAATATCCTAAGATTAGTATAATTTTTTTATGATGAAGAAATCGGTACAAAGAGCCAATAAATCCAATTAAATCCTAAATACAAAGATTGTAAGTTTGGTAATGCATAACATATTGGCAGCTTTGTTAGCTAATCACTGATAACTGGAAGAATGTATCCACTAACTGTTGCAGTCCAATTTAAATTCTTAGATCCAAATCCTGACTTATATTTGGACTTATTTGAGAATAACAGCCTTCCAATAGTTTAACAGAGGTGTGAAGGGTAAGTGATGATGAATATTTGTGTTGGTGTTCTGTCAGTAGGGTTAGTAAGGCAATATCCAGGCTGGATTGTAAATAGTGAGCTTGTTACCTACAAACCAGAGGCAGGTATTTCCTGGTCTGAGCCAATAGTTATTTAGAATGTTTGCTACCAAATAACGAGGTCCCGGTGTGTCATAAATATTAGTCATGAAGTGCTCACAAAACGTTGTCTCCACTATGCGTAGGTGACGGGTGATTTTAATAGGGATTCTCCACCCAAAACTAATTTTGTATGAAGTTTGTTCTGGCTTTTATGTAAAAAAAAAATAGTTGTATGTTTTTATACAAAAATCAATAATTCCCTGTGGGATGTCCTAACACTTTGTGACTGCTTCAGACTAATAATACCTCTTACATTAATACCTTTCACACACTATTACCTTTTAGGTGGGGGACACCTTTAAGCAATAGGAAACATAATTTTGGTAGTGTTGGGGTGAAATACAAAGTACATTCATAAATAAACAATAATAACAATAATGTACAAGTTATGTTAATGCATTCCTTTAGATGTTTGCCAAAATGAAATAATATATTTAGCTCTAAGATTTGTTTTATTGTATTTGTTATTTAAACATCTCTGATAACAAATTTCTGTCTTTTTTTCTCTTAAGTCCTCCTGGAATTACCAAAAGCTTGATCTTGGAGCTTCTGGAAAAGCTTAAGCAAGAGAAAAGGTTATTCACTGAGCAACTTGACCAGCAAGAGAGGAAAAATGCTGAAGAATTGCAGAGCCTCAGAATCTCCCTAATTGCAGAACAACAGGTAATACAAAGTGGGGATGTTGCCTATAGCAACCAATCAGATTCTAGCTCTCATTTATTGAGTACCTTCTACAAAATGACAGCTAGAATCTGATTGGTTGCTATAGGCAACATCCCCACTTTTTCAAACCCGCAGCTTAGTAAATCTAGCCCTAGGTGTGATCAGAACCCTTACTGCAGTTCCCTGTACTTAACATTTTTTCTTGTACAGAGCGTTCAAAAAGATTAATTAAACCAATATACATTCAATAGAAATAACTTTTTTTTTTTTTTTCTTTTAAATCATGAACGTTTCAGTGTATATTTCTTACCAATACCTGTTTTAATTAGCATAGGCATGTATCCATTTAAGATACATGATTACAGTCTCCAGCAGGCTTAAGAAACATGAGGTTCTCCAGACAAAACGTGATGGGACTTCTAGTTTCAAAGGAGAGCCGCAGGTTCTGCTCTACAGTCTTATTCACACGCTTAGGTTGTATCGACATAAAGTCATAAATAATTGGACAGGTTGTAGAGAAATGAATTAATTTCGATATCGGCTTTATTATTATCGTTTATATAGACCACCATAATACGCAGCATTGAACAGACAATATTTGTCATTCACTTCAGTCCCTGCCCCAATGGAGCTTAAAGTCTAAATTTCCTGACACATACATTTGTCCATTTTAGTCTGCAGCAAATTAACTTATCACGTATGTATTCAAGCTTGGCAGGTTAAAAACTACCGAACAAATTAGAGGTTGTTGTGCTTTATTAATTTAAAAAAAACAAAAACGGAAATCCCTGTTTCTTTTTTTTTTTTTTTCTCATAGACCAATTTTAACACAGTTTTGACAAGAGAGAAAGTGAAAAAAGAAAGTATAATTAGTGAGCTCAATGAGAAGCTGAAGAGTGTGACACAACAGCAGGAAAGAGATAAAGGTAAGAAACATGTCCACTTGAGAACAATGTTTTGTATTTCTATCAACTTAAAAGGAATGTATTTTCTCCATACCTGTGATTTAAGGTTTATGATTCCTTTATATTTCTATAATTGGTCAATAAAATTTTTTAAAGCCGTTATTTGACACAAAGCTTATGTTTTGTATGTGCTACAATACTGCTCCATCTAGTGTTCTAAAATGAATCTTCAGCCATACATTGTATGGAACAGTACTCATAGGGGGGAAGTCAATTCCACCCGAGTTTGCGCGGCGTTAAAACTATTACCGTTATTATGGTAAGTTTAACCCGGCTTTCTGCTCACAGCTCAGGGAACTGCAAGCAAAAAGCCGGCGTTGAAACTACTGTAATAACGGTAATAATCAGCAGTTGAATTCCCCCCTAGTGTCCAAATTATAATAAAATAGCTAAAATCCTTACTTGGGTTCGTCAGGCAATAGTTTGTCAAAAGCCATGTCTTACATGAAGGCCCGTTATACAGAGCTCCACGGTGCTGCAAGTTTTAAATAGAACATATTACATGGTATTGTTTTTTGTTATTATTGCTGTTGGTGTGTAAGATACGCAGTGTGCCTCAGGGTCGGACAGTGGGGAAAATATCATATATAAATTAGGGACATAACAGATAGACAAGACAAATGCAGACGTGTAAACGAAGGGTAGTTTAGGACCGTGCTCCTAAAAGAACGTACAACATGGGAAAAAGCCATAGGACAAATTGAGCAAGTATGGCTTAGAGTGAAGATTGTGAGGGTATAACAACGTGAGCATTATAGGTGGGCATTATAGGGTACTCTTAAGTAAGAAGGTATTTCATTGTTTCAGTTTAATATCCCTTTAAGCTCACAACCACTTAATTACAAAGTTAAGCGAAAAAAACACTATGCCTTTACTTGTTATTGACAAGTGATGAAAAATATCTGGAAATGTTGAAGCCAAGAGAAAAAAAATCTTTAGTTTTTATTTTCATTCTAAAGATAAATATTTTGGGGGAAAATCCTTATATCCAATTATAATTGTAGTAGCACCCATTACAGAATTAAATTCACATTCCTACTTTAAGAACATGAAATGTATTATGTATAACTTGGTTTACTCGTGCCATTATCATATTTGGAATAATTATTTTAATTTAAAAAATGTTTACTTCTAATGTTTTTTTTTTAATTTCTTTATAAACAATGGGCTCAAGAAATCGCTATCAATATATTTTTTTAAAAGTCTGGAAAAGGCATATTGAATACAATCATTGCCATGTCAGTCTACATTTTCCAGCTCAGGGAACTGCATTCCATTAAGGCTAATCGAAAGTGTAAGCAAGCCAGCTTCATATATGGCTCAAAACCCCCTGTAGTTCTGTGAAATTAGTGTAGATTGTAGTTTCAACTGAAAATAATTATATCAATTATATAGATGGCAGCATACCAGATGTAGGAGAAACCAGGCTTATTCTGTATGTAGGTCCCTGAAACCCGGTCTTCATGTGTAGTGGTCAGCAATCTCACCACTGTAAAAACACCATAAAAAGTAGAGATGTTCACTGACCCCCATGTTCTGGTTTTGGATCTGGATTAACGTCATGTTTTGGTTTCGGCAAAACCGCCCTTGTGTGTTTTGGTTTTGGATCCCGAATTTTTTTTCTAAAATCCATTTTTTTTCTTTTTTATGTTAAAATCACATATTTTTGCTTCCCCCTCCCCCACCTACATTATCATTAACCTCAGTAACACTAATTTCAAGTAATTTGCAGTCAGTTTTGACCACCTGACAGGTCACAGTATTATTTTCATATACTTTTGAACAAAGACTGCAGCGTTCTGGCTGGATGCTAATCGACAGAGAAATGACTCACACACAGCAGTTCCTAGGACATCTAGGAAACATTGGCACACAGCAGTGTCGCTAAAGAAAAGTGGTGCAAGATGGAATTGTCCTTGGATCTTGAAATCCATTATGGTTCATTTGATCGCTCCACCAGTTCCTTGGATAACTGTGGTAATTCTGCAGCTAAATACATGGTGACGAATGCTGACCCCCCTCCAGCATGCGTGCTTTTATCAGACCCAGACCAATCCAGGGTGCCAGACAATACACTAAAAAGAGTCATTGTAATTCACAGCAAAAGCAAGTTCATCACTGAGCTTCAAATTGACGTAAAGTGCAGATTATAAACACTTTGCTGCTATTTCATCAGTATTGCAAAAAGTGGAAGGTAATACATATACACGTCTATTTAGACATCCATGCTCACATTACTTCTGCAAGCAAAATTGTTCTTTGTTAATAAAACTGTTGTCTTTACACTGTTCAAAAAAATTAAAAACAATCCTCCACCATTCTTAGGATGTTGATAGTTAATAGTAGGATCAGGTGAAGTTACAGCAGAAGTGTCACTAATTCTGGTCAGTTATTTTACAGTAGACAAGACCAGATGTCAAAATGTTGTGCTGAGTCATCTGCATCATCAATGGGTGTCTTAAGATTTTTGCAAAGCACACAACAGTATATAGCACATGTATGTAACATTGGCACACAGCGGTACCTGAAAGGAAAAGTGGTGCAAGATGGAATTGTCTTTGAGTCCTCCCACCCACCCTTATGTTAGATCTTAAAAAGGACATGCACACTTTAACAAACCAAGCACTTCAGCGACAAGGAGTGCCACTTTTGAGGCTGATGTGCTTGGTTTGTATGGGCCCCCACAAAACAAGCTAACAATGGGCTTAAGGCACCTAAGGTAACAGTGCTGTTAATGAACTCTACTGTGGCAAGATGTTGTTGTCATCAGCCTCATCCTCACCCTCATAAGTGTGTACATCATCCTCACACATTATTAATTCATCACCGCTGGAATTCTTCAATACAGAAGTCTCAGTATTTTGATGTAATTGGTGGGAAAGGCCTTCTTTATGGAAATTGTAGTTCAATTTTATGAACATCATCTTTTCCACATTTTGAGTAAGTAGCCTCCTATGCTGATCGCTGACAAGGTTCCCGACTGTGCTGAAAACTCTTCCCGAGTACACACTGGAGGGTGGGCAGTTTAGGTAATGCAAAGCGAGTTGGTATATGGGTCTCCAAATTCCCTTTTTCTCCTCGCAGTATGTAAAGGGACTGTCTGATGTGTCTATTTCTATGCTGTTGTAAAAATAATCCTCCACCATTCTTGGATACTGATAGTAGGATCAGGTGGAGTTACGGCAGAGGTGTCACATTTTTTGGTCACTTCTTTTAGACCAGACCAGATGTCAAAATTTGGTGCTGAGTCATCTGCATGAAACCTGGGTCTCTTGGGAAAGCTAAGTTTTTTTCCTAGCAGCAGTTGAGTGAGAAACTGAAGGAGGAGACGCCACCCTGTCATGTAACACTTGAGCTGTCATCTTGCTCACCAGGAGCTCATTGAATCTCTTCAGATCTGGGTCAGTTGGAAACAAAGAGAAGACATAGCTCTTAAACCGAGGATCAAGCACAGTTGCCAAAATGTAGTGATCAGATTTCAAGATTTTGATAGCTCTTGGATCCTGGCGAAGTGAATAAAATACTTGATCTACAAGTCCGGCATACTTAGCGTAATTGCTTTGTTTAATCTCCTCCTTCAGTTTCTCAAGCTGCTTTTCCAATAGTCTAATTAAGGGAATCACTTGACTCAAGCTAGCAGTATCTGAACTCACTTCACAGGTGACTACTTTGAATGGTTTCAGCATCTTGCACAACACAGAAAGTATTCTCCACTGCGCTTGAGTAAAATATATCCCCCCTCCTTTCCCAATGTGATGGCTTGTGAAGTAAATGTGGATGGCTTTTCGCTGTTTCTCCATCCGCAGAAACATATACAGGGTGGAAATCCACCTTGTCACCACATCCTGCTTCAGTTGGTGGCAGTGCAAAATAAATTGCTCTTGTAGCTGCTGCAATCTCCTACATGCTGCTGCCGAATGCCGGAAATATCCAGATATTTTACGGGCCACAGACAGCATTTCCTGCACGTCCCTATCATTTTTTAAAAAGCTCTGCACCACCAAGTTTATTGCGTGAGCAAAACAGGAAATGTGATGGAATTCACCCAGCTGTAATGCTCTCACAATATTGATGGTGTTATCAGAAATTACATATCCTGAGGAGAGTCCAAGCAGGATAAGTCATGTTGCAATGACATCACTTAGTTTTTATAACAGATTGTCAGCTGTATGCCTCTTAGTGAAGCCGGTGATACACAGAGTAGTCTGCCTCTGACAAATGTGACATACTTGGGTTCATTTGGGTTCATGCTGCTGCTTTTCCTGCTGGTGAAGGAGAATCACCGACCCAGTGGGCTGTCACAGTCATATAATCTTTAGTTTGCCCAGTTCCGCATATCTGTGGTTAAGTGTACAGCGGGTAGAATGGTATTTTGTAGCCCAATAATTACATTTTTGCGAACCTTCTGGTAGAGGTGAGGAATAGCTTTTCTAGTAAAATGGTGTTGAGGGAATTTGGTAACGGGGACACAAGACCTCAAATAATTGTCTAAAACCAGCTGCATTAATAGTGAATATTGGACACAGATCTAATACTAGCATAGTCGCCATGGCGTCTGTGATCCGCTTTGCAACTGGGTGACAGCTTTCATACTTTCTTTCTCTTGGTAAGGATTGTTGAACAGTCATTTGTTGTAAACTACTAGTAGTCTTCTTCTTGGTCTTCTTCTGGGATGAAGATTCACCCCCAGCAGCAGCAGCAGTGGGACTAACACTCAAGTATTCTTCTGAGGAATCCAGGATAGTGGAGGAGTCCTCTAGCCTTAGCAACTTAGATGCAGGACTAACTCTGATCGCTACTGAGGATATTGATGGGTGTAGATTGCAGGTGTTGGGATCTAGCTGAGATAAGGGACATAGCTGATGATGGACTGCTTGTTGTTATTTTTTTAGCATAAGTTTCTGATTTTCCCAGCAGCTTGCCATGAGCTCGCTTTAAATGGCGTAACATGGATGAGGTTCCTACATGGCTAAAGTTCCTACCTCTACTGACTGTGTATTTGCAAGCACTACAAATAGCTAGAAAACTGTTGTCAGGATTTGAGTAAAAATAATTCCACACATAAGAGGTGGATTTTTCGGTCTTATGCCCAGGAATGACAATGGCCTCCTTCTTATCACGTGCAAGAACTGCTTCCACTGGTGCAGGACTTACACAAACAACATCATCCTGATCAACATCCTTAGCTCACTTGTCAGCTACACAAATATCTCCCTCATCCTGTTGCAATTCCAATTTGGCATCCTCAATTTGTGTATAACCGGCTACACTTGGGCTGTTCATGCACACATCTGCAGAAATGCTGAAAGGGGCCTTCTTTATGGGTACACTATTAGACAGGTCAGGATTACACATCGCACTCGTGGATAGACTCTCCTCAGGGATTTGTGTCATTTATGAATCGGAACTTACATTTTCCTGTAATGCCTTACTTTTTTCTTCCAGCTCGACTTTTACACGTAAAAGTATTTGGACACCACTTTTGGATTCCAAATGACATGGTCTTGCTTGGTCATGAGTGACCTTACAAGAAGATGCCTAGCAGAACTAGCACTCATAGAGAAAGGCGAAGGCCTCATTCTTTCCTTGCCACTGCGTGTGTAGAATGGCATGTTGGCAATTTTTTTTTTTTTTTCTGCAGATAACTTTGCCTGGATTACAGGTCTTTTTTTCTTGACCAAGGTAAAAGGTGTTTTTTACATTTTTGTTTCCCTGACTTAAAAACATTATGCACTTTAACATAGGCTTTACCAGATGACGTAGAGAGATTACTATCATCATGACTGATGCCAGCAGCTGCTTGGTGCTCCTGGTCTTCTGTGTACTGCTGTGAATTCATTTTGATAACACAGTATAATGTGACTCCAGATTTATAAGACCAAGCCTGCCAGATCCATTATTTGTATTTCAGCAATGACAATTCGCAATGGAGCAATATAGCTCTCCTGAATGTTACTGGAGACTTTTAAGAACACTGCTGCACCTCCTCTTTCTTTTCTACCTATGACACTGCCCAACTGCACTAGAGACTGCCAAGAACTGTGCTATCCCTTCTGTGTCCCTCTATAAAATGGCGCTGGATCGCATTGGAGGGCGGTACTTATAGGATCCAAAAACTCCCCGAGATCCGACGATGTAACAGTGACGTTTTGCCTCGTTTTCAAATCCGATGGCGCGTGAAAGTACCGAGCCGGCTCGGCTCGATACCCAGATCTGCTAAGTTCGGGTGTGTTCGATTCTCGGGGAACCAAGCTTGAGCATCTCTTATAAAAAGTCAAGTAGTATAGTAATATTTTATACCTTTTCATAGTAAATGAATAGACTGTTAAGCATACATTTAATAGTTTAAACAAAAGTTTGAGTCCCGAATAATCCAACTTCCAGACAGGCTTCAAGTGATGTAGTCAGATGCTTCTCAGTAAAGTTAAGCCCATCATATCTTGCCCAACAAGCATGTCCTTTCTCCTTTTAAAGGACATGTTTACTTCATTTGTACCCACTAGCATACTATACCATGCTCTTTCCTTTGTTCCATTACTTTTACAGGTCTAATACCTGCTGACAATAGGTTTATTTAAGGGTAAGCTGCCACTATACATCTCAGAAGAAAGGGCTGTGGATTTTTGGTGTTTAGATTCTTCTACGCTTTCATTATTTCGATACACTTGAACTTTTGTGGACATTTGCTAGCACCATGAGTGTTTGATAATCAAAATAGTCATCTAATTTTATTAGAAAAACCGTTAATCTTCTATTCCCAACACAACAATTACTAGTGCATACTGTATACATGGTATAAAAACCAGCAAGAGGCTAAAAATTATTGGCACTAAGAAGTAGCCCGTGAAAAACCTATAATACTAAGGTCAGATCATTGTAGCATAATTTGTTGTGTAGAAAATATAATGGAATAAATAATAGTGATGCAGTAAAGGGTTGTACACATAGGAATAATACTATACAATTAAAGACAAATGCCAAAAACAAGTGAAAGGCAAATTTTTATAATTGAAGAGCGTTTTGTGTTAAGGAGTGAATAAAAAGACTTCTGGGTCAAGAAGCAAAGTAGCTGCAGATTCAATAAAAGTAGGAACTACCCAAGATCTATCCACAGCACTGGTGATTTTGACAATAGGGAATGTAGAAAGGTTCTAAGTATGCTTTTTTTATATAAAAATTGATATGGGCATTGGGGAAAATCCAGCACTCATTTTGCACTTTCATCTGTTTAATTTAGGTCTGTGTGAACAGACTATTTGATTTTATAGGGACGACTTGTGTCTATTTTTTGATAAATGAAAGTGCAATTCAGTTGATATCCCACTGAGTATGTTTCCAGGTGAGCTAGCCCTTACTGAGAGGCTTATGTAGCATGCTGACTTCATAAAATGTAGGGCACATTGATTTCAATCATATTCATTATTGTATAAAAAGTTGTAGACTTCATATTATATTAGTATATCGGTTATCTGGATTGTCGCGCAAGCAGTAAAAAGTAAATAGAGACTGGATGGGGAAGTCTTAGTTAGCAGTAGTATGCTATTGAAGTAACCTATGAAATTGTCCAAAGCATAGTAGGTGCCTGCACACATAGAAGACAGCAATTGTGGAACAGAATTCACGAGAATGCACCCTTTTATTTTACTAGGGATTAGAGTTACATTGTGTCTCGTGCATTAGTGACTTGACCTGAATATTGGATCTATCCATACAATATATGTGGGTGACAGTTTAAGGCTTTGTCCACAGAGGTGTGAAAGGTACTGACAGTTAGTTCAGGGATCATTGATCTCTATGTGAAAATGCATTTATCATACAGCTGCATTGTCATATGTTTCCATATATGCCATGCAATTTCAAATATTGATCAATGTTCCATGTACTTTATACATTCAGTTCCATTCACGCACAATTGATCAGAACATGGTCTGCTGTATATTATTATAAACTGTACAAAGCATATTTGTTAAGTATTAAAAAATCATAGTTGCCTGCTCTCTGGGACTGTCCTGGAGACTCCAAAATTAGAGGGGGACCCCTGGTCTTCCAAGAGAGCAAGCATATCTACCAGCAGAGCTTAACTGCCGCAAGGTGGGCAGGGCTTTGTGGTAAATTGCGTCTTGAAGCCCTACTTGCCCACCCCAGTAATTATCTTGTGACAGTCTCTATGTACTGTGTTGGGCGGGACTTGTTAGTGTGATTGAAGCATTATAAAGCACTGTCTACCCCCCTCTTTCGATACCTTGCCTTCGGATTTCTCGGCAGCAAGGTAGGAAATATAGACTAGTAAGTATAACACTTTATTTACTGAAGTTTGGTTAATAATTTGGCTCAATGTTTAGCATATATTCTTGTACACTTTTATACACTACTTATTTTGAAATTATGTCCATGTACTGTTAAATTCACAGTAAAATATGAACAATAAAGTGTAATTATTAAGTTATTACCTCTCTTGCCACATTTACTTGCTCGGGTCACCTGTTGTTTTTTGTTCTTGTTTTTTGGGCAGTTGTGTAGTATAATGTGATATTCTCTTAATTATTATTTTTTTTTTTTTGCAGTATGTATGTTGATATTTTCCTTTGCTTGCTTATGTTGTCCACTAGATTTAATTGAAACACTATCTGGAGATAGAGCCTGTTTACTTGAAGAGAAGAAGAAACTTGAAGAGGAAGTTTGCAAGCTAAGGAGTGTCATGTCTTCAACTCATGTGGCTCTTTCTTCTGAGCCTAGCGAAGCTTCTGCTCCAGACCTTCCTCTGGAAATAAATAGACCCCTTTATGATACCACTGTCATAGATGAAGACAGAATGGAAACCACTTTAGAAACCAGCATGACAGCTGTTCGGTAAGTGCAGTCCGTGGTTTTTGGCTAAACTATTTTAGTGTATTAAACCTTTTACTTTCAGCATTAATGGTAACCTACTGGGCTAAACACAAAAAAGGATATACAATAGAAATGCTTTTCACAAACCTTACACTGTGTGAGAGATCTTTTTATGCGACACACACTGCAAGATGTGTAACAGTAGTTGAAATGCATAGGAAAAGGCTTATATAAATAATACATCCATGTTTAAATTGTTTGCGGTTCTTTTCAGGTTAATAATTTGTTTTTGTTTTTTTCTTTGCTTTGCACTAAGTTAGTAACAATAAACTCTTAGGGGCATATTCAATTAGCTCTTGGAATCGCGGCTATGCGTGGCGGCGCATAGCCACAATTCTGTAAGCTAATTGAATATGCCCCTTCTAATCAACGCTGAAAGCAGTCATGCCAGTAAATACAACTCTTGTACCCAACCTTATTAATCAGCCCAACTGGGGTGAGTCCAAAAGATCTCCAGCGCTTTTCAGAGCAGGGCTGGTAACCTCTGGGAGGTTTTTGTAAAAACTTGTTGTTGTAAACTAATACAAACATTTTTTTTTAGCCTAAGGAACAGAGCAGGCTAATTTTTATCTGCATTCCTTACTGTGTGGGGGACTGCTCGATCATTTGCACTCCACAAAAGGACATGATTTTTGAACAAGCATAAACGCGCCTCAAATACAATACAGTGTGTAATTAAAAACAATTGAAAAAAAAAAAGGCTGGGTATTTATTAAGATTTGGACCCCTGAAATGCCAACCCATTGGTGTACATTTAATAGTTCAGGCTGCCTAAAACCATATTTCACTAGTATACTAAAAGAGTAAAAACACACATACACAATTTTAATTGAACAAGGAATTTGGAAAATTTTGTTTTCACCCTTTTATTTATTAGTCTTTCTTTCCTGAGCCATATCGGGGAGAGGAATGACGTTTTCCACACTCGTCATAGAGGCATCGGCCTGGGGCTGGTTCTCACTACAGTGGATGTGTTAGAAGATCTCATCCATCTACTTATTCAATAGCATGTGGTTTTGAACTGTACTGAAAAGTTTTGCTTCTGCTTTTTCTTAAATACATGATTTGATGATTGGAGCTGGGATGAGACATTTCTGTGCTGGACAGTTTTTTTGCTTTTACTAATATATTAGCTTTTGAAAACAGATTATTCAGAGCTGTGTATATGGATAGGACGGCACAGTAGCACACATGTACTTGTACACATTGGGCTAGATTTACTAAGCTGCGGGTTTGAAAAAGTGGGGATGTTGCCTATAGCAACCAATCAGGTTCTAGCTGTCATTTTGTAGAATGTACTAAATAAATGAAAGCTAGAATCTGATTGGTTGCTATAGGCAACATCCCCACTTTTTCAAACCCGCAGCTTAGTAAATCTAGCCCATTGACTCTACTGCAGAATTCACGTCGCTAAATTTCATGGTTACCATTTTTAAATTATATATGCAAAAAGAAAATTTAAAACAGCTTATCTGGGTTATGTGTCTGCTGTCTTTAGGACTACCTGTCATGGTCCCCTAGCTTGGGCTGCCCCACTGCTGTGTTCAGGGTGGAAAAAGAAGCAGGCTTTCCCAGACCTGGTGCTACATGAAAAATAGCCTCCAGCTCTCCCCCTCTCAATATCCCTGCATTCATGGTCCTGAACATGCACCACCAAATGGCATTTCTGTCTCTAAAAGGGAAAGGCATTCATGTTCCTGAACATAGCTATCTGTCATTTTGAAATAAAATCACTTTGGTTTAGAAGTAGACTAAATCCCTTTTTGTGGTGGAAAATCAAGGTAGCTTTGGCTTGTTTAGCCTTGACTCCATTACCCCTGATGTTAATAAGTTTAAGTAAAAACATAGACTTGTTTGAAAATGAAAGCAGCTAGGTGTGTTATTATATAACACATGTGCGCAACTTTTTTGACTTTATCCACTCTATTCGCTACATCACTAACCTGTAGCCTAAGTTCCATGCATTTGGCACAAGATGGAGCAGCGTATCTCATATTTCTCTATTTCTGCTGTTGTTTATATTATGTTAAAGGTGTTGGGATTTTTTTCAGATCATATTTAAACTTTTTTTTCTTATTTTAGTGATGTTATGTTGTCGGAAGAAAAACAAAAGATAAGACTGCTAGAAAGAGTAAGTAGCCATCGTATTTTTAATACTGAATAGTAAGTGCTTGTGCTATTATCGTTGTCAATGTCAGTTTTACCAATCCCCTCCACAACTATTGTAACTGTTTATAAAGAGTGGTATGAGGCATCATATTACTGAGGTGCTTTTATAGCCACACATAATGGTGTATGTCATTCTGCTAGGAGAATAGATTCCCTTATTACATGTTTGGTATTTTTTTAATGTTAATTTAAATGTAATTACTCAGTTATATTTTGTCTTTATAATCAGACATTGCAGCAAAAAGAAGAAGAAAATAAACGATTAAACCAGAGATTGGTAAGAAATTATTTTTTGGGGATTTTTTTGTTTTATTTTTTTTTTATCTTTTCTTTTTAGAGTATACCAGACTGTGCATGAGAAATATATTTAGTTATTATTGCTCAAATTATACACCCTTGTAAGAGTTTAAAGTGGACCCGTTGCCTATATATCCCTGCATGAGTGCTTCATGCTTTAGTGATGTCACTAGTTCCTAGAGATCCGTTTACTCATGAACTTTGGTTTAGTATACAAATTGGCTGCCTGCTCTGTATGTCTGTAAAGGGTTCACAGTAATGTTAACCTGGCTTCACAAAGGCGTTGGCATTGGTGTTTTCTAAAGGTTTTCTTTTGTATTCTTAGCTAGCCCACATATATTATTAGCATATTGTCTGTTCATCCTGCTCTGTTACATCATCGTCATCAACGATATTTATATAGCACCAGCAAGTTCTGTAGCGCTTTACAATTGGGGGCAAAGACAGTAATAAACAATTCTGGATAAAACAGACAAAGAGGTAAGAGGGCCCTGCTTGAAAGCTTACTATCTATAGGTCTTTGGGAGTCGGATACATGAGATTAAATCTACATATTGCATATTGGTCCAGCCAGATTGCAAAGGTAAAAAGTGATTTGTATGCTATGTGATCCAGTCACACAGCAATGGTGATCTGGGGTCAGAGGGTTGTTGTCTTGTGCAAACTATGTAAAGGGTAACCTAGTGAAGTTAAGAGGGTGGTTGAGGAATATTATAAGCTTGCCTGAAGATGTGGGTTTTCAGACAACAGTTGAAGGTTTGTAGACCAGATGAAAGTCTTATTGTGCGAGGGAGGGAATTCCATAGTGTGGGTGCAGTGCGGAAAATAAGTCCTGTAAACAGGAATGAGAGAAAGTGATGAGAGTGGAAGAGAGACGCAAATCTTGTGCAGGATGGATGTGTCGAGTTGGGAGATATATGGAGACAAATGAGGAGATGTATGTCGGTGCAGTTTTGTTGATGGCCTTGTATGTTAGTAGAAGAATTTTATATTGGATTCTGTAAAAAACAGGCAAACAATGTAGAGAATGACAGTGGCTTAGAGGAAGAACTATTTGCAAGGAAAATCAGTCTGGCTGCTGTGTGCAAAATAGATTTAGGGGTTTGAGTTTGTTTAGGGGAAGACCAGTAAGGAGGGAATTGCAATAGTCAGTGTGGGAGATGATGTGTGCATGAATTTAAAGTTTTTGCAGTGTCATGTGTGTATTCTTGAATTTTTTTTTGGATGTATGTAACATGATTTAGATGTTGATGTGGGGAGCAAAGTTGTGAGTTATGGATCACACCTTGGCAGCGAGCTTGCGGGATGGCATTTATGGTCATGTTGTCAATAGAAATTTCAGGTAGGTATCTTCTGTTGGTGGGTGGGAATATTATTAACTCTATTTTTGAAGATTGAGTTTGAGTTGGTGAGAAGACATCCAAGAAATGGCAGAAAGACAGTAATGCAGGACAACACAGTTGACAATATCAGTAGAGAATAGATAAATTTGGGTATCATTTGCATAGAGATGATACTGAAATCCAAAAGAGCTTATTATTTTTCCAAGAGAAGTGGGTATAGATCGAGAATAGCAGTGGGCCTAGTACTGAGCCTTGAAGGACTCCACTGATAAAGGAAGCGGAGCAGAGGTGGATCCAGAGAAATGAACACTGAAAGAACGATTAGATAGGTAGGATGAGAACCAGGATAGGACAGTGTCTTGAAGACCTAGGGATTGTAGAGTTTGTATGAGAAGAGGGTGGTCAACAGTGTCGAATTCAGCAGAGACATCCAGGAGAATTAGAAGAGAGCAATAGCCTTTGTTTTTAGCAGTGATCAAATCAACCTTGACAACCTTAGTCAACGCAGTTTCTGTGGAGTGTTGAGAGTGAATGTCTGACTGAAAAGATCCATGTCATATTTTGACTATATATAATGTACGCAACGACACACAGCAACTACTGCATACAAATCTACTATATTAAATAGGTGCCCTTACAAGTCATTCATTTTATTAATAAACATTTATCTTAAAAATGACAACAATATTAAACAATGACATTGATTGCTAAATCATTATATTGCCTCTCTGTTACAATGCTTGACTCAACCACTTTTTCTGAGATAATTTCCATATCACCTTTAAATGTCACATTTGGTTAAAAAAACCCTCACAAATCTCTATTAACGATGTTAGGCTCTAAGTCCAAAATAGAAATATAGTGATGCATATGAAAAAGCGTTATGATGACACCTATAAATCTATGTAGAGCTTCTAGGCAAAGTGGTCTTGTTAAATCATGTCAACAATTGGATTTATGTAAAACGTATCATCTCTCTGGCTGTTGGCACAAAATATAATTAGATTACTTTGATGCTAAGTTAGTTTGTAAAGCCAAATGGAGGGTCTGATATTAGCAGATGTGAACCGATTGGCCCGATAGTCGGCTGAAAACACAGTAGTGTGTACCCAGCCATAGCAATTGATTTAATTGTTTAATATTGTTGTCATTTTTAAAATTGTTTATTATTATATAGATGACTTGTAATGGCTCCTATTTAATAAAGTAGGTCTATTTATTAATACATTGTTTCTTATTAGTAATTATCCACAGGTTTATTATTAACATTATTGTTACTATCATTTTGATGCGGCAGTTCTTATGCGCTGTTGCATAGATTATATATAGTCTTTCCAGTTTTTCCTTGGGGGAGTGCATGCCCCCCATGACTGACGGCCTTGATCTACTGAGCATACTCGCCACTGAAAGTTTTTGTATTATTTTTATTGGATTAGTTCTACATGTTTTGTCTTCTCACACACTATATAGTGTTTTTTTTTAATCCTATCTAGCCACTTTCTTTGAGTACAGAGTTTGTTCTGTATTTAAAAAAAAAAATTAATTTGTGTTACATACTCTAGTAAATTTATGTATTTTGTGATTTGCTAGTGATCACATTGCTACTCTATTACACCAGTAGACTACAGAAACAATTGACTGTAAATCTCTATTAAGCCTGTAAAATGTCAGTTTGTTTAAACAAATTATATGTGCTACTAAAACAGTCCTTTAAATGTAATGGTAGACACAGTCATATATGGTAATGGGGTCAACATATGGTACATTATTCATTGTACTGACAGCATAGTGTAGACTTCAGCATCTCGTTGAGCACAAGTTTACATTGTTTTCTCTCTTCCTTCTTTGTACTATATATTTTCATTTATTATGCTAAAATGCTCGTTTTTAGTGATTTTACTTTTTCCTTTTTGTATTGTGAAAACATGTAATGCTGCTTTTATATTATGGGGAAAAAAACATGGAAAACAGTTGCTTCATTTATCTTTACCTTAATTTATTAAGTTCGCCAGTAAAATCTCTTGTAGTCCATTTAACTTTTTTTGTACTTTTTAATTTTCAACGTAAATAAAATCTAAATAATTCAAAACTGTATAAAAGTAGTTTCTTTTTAGGAGGGATAACATTATTACACAGTGTAAAAAAATATTAAACTTTAATAACTGCATAATATTGGAAAACAAATTCTAACAATGTCTATTTAAAAGGAATCGAGATAAAGTAGGGGAGAATGAGGGAAGGGAGATAACCCACAGGTAATAAAACAAAACAAGTTGCATTGAGGGAAACAATACTTCCTTCATTATCCAACGACCCCATGCAATCAGACAGACCTGATTTTTTTTTTGTTCAGAATGCGGGGGAGGGGGGGTTGGGGGTTGTTTTTTTTAGTATGTCACATTGTTTGATGTGGCTACACCTAATATATAGGGAGGTCACTATTGCAGATTTTTTGGTTAAATTGTGGTAGGATAACAAAGTAGAAAGACCAAAGGATTTTTGAAGCTTTGAGCTTCAAGTATTAAGTTGAGAAGTCAATGAACATTGTCCCAAAATGTTAAATGGTACCCTTCTGCCGCAATTCTCCCACCACACTGGATCCAATGTACTAAATATAGTAGAGTTTATTTGGCGTATATTACCATGAATTTTAACTATTAATGTACACATCTCCAGCAACCTGACATGTAGTTGTCAAAGTGGATAATAGTATAAACGTCATGGAAATTCTGTAAAAAAAAAACCTGGGGTATTACTATTGTAACTATGTACTGAGTGGTTAGCTTCATATCCATTGGTTCACTCTCCTCAATGCATCCTTATGTACAAATTTTCCTATGTCTACAGAGAAAACATAAATAAAAGCATTGGTTATTTTTAGACATAGTTTAATTATTATACTATGGTGTATCTTGCAGCCGGATAATTATGCATAGGCATTTTAATGAACAGTTTTTTTGTCTATTTGTAACTTAGTCTTATTCATACATTCTACCAGACATCATCCTAACACATGGACAGTGTGATTAAGTTACATTTTTCATAGTTTGCTTATGTGAAATATTGTGTGTTTTGCATTTTATGTCAGATTGATGAAACGCTTTTTATGCCAAACGTTTCATTAAAGGTGCACCGATCTTTCGTTTTTACAGGGACATTTATTAAAACTGGTGTACTGGAAAAAAGGTGCTGTAAACTATAGATATCATTCCGATAGTAGGTTTTATTCTCTAAACAAGAGAAGAAAAACAATGTGATTGTGAGCTCTGGGTTACAGCCCTAAAGAGACTTCATACTGTGACAAAACATTTCAGTGGTTTCTAGTATCTCTATATATCATTGACGGGAATATATTATTCAGTCTTTTGCTTGTATGTGAAACACTGTGGCTGTGAGGCAGATGTGGATAAAATGTATAACTCCATGAGACAAACCCATTACTTATTTGGATCTTCTATTGAGCCACAGTTCTTGAAGAACTAGAAAGTAACCCAGAAAGCAAAGAGCCACCAGTGTATTTGTTGGCACCACCTTACCAGCTACAAATGACTAGTGTACTTTTTGTACCTTCAGTTGAAGGTTAGACTTGATTTGTACATATTATGAGATGTTCTTGCGCTCAGGAACAACATATTAAGTTTTGTGTTTATTATATAATATATACTTTTTAGTCCAAAACACATACATGACAATGCCTCTCTTTGTATCATCGGCTTAAAGACTTAACTGTAATCTGTTTTGTTTTTTTTTTTGTTTTTTTGCAAGCTCGCTGTCACGCAAATTGTTTCTTCCTTTAATCATAAAAATATGTATACATTCTTCCCTAAGGAGATATGTGAATCTTGTATCTCTAAGTGCAAAAGATCTAAATGTTCTTGACCTCTTGTTGGAATGTATTTAATTCTGTTCCCGTGCTCTATTCCATAAATACTTCTCAATCTCATACCTTATTACATAAATATGGGAACGCATGACAAATATGTCTGTCATTTTGAACTAGAATACTAACAGAAGGGGAAAAATCATTATTTGAGCATTCTATAATTATGACTATGGAATTGTCAAATGATGCCCATTGGTTGAGGTTTTCCACTGTCATCAAGGTCGCTAGGTTAGAATAGAATTAGAAAAGCATTCAGGTTTGTCTGAAAAAAACATCTGAAAAGATTCAGATGTCCTTTTAAAGAAAATGTATCATCAGGATGGAAATGTTCAGTATGTTGTGCAACCAGAAATCAAATGAAACCTTGAAATATATTTCAATGAAATAAAAGTTTATAGCGCTTATTAGCTTTAATTTTTTTGTAATTATTGTTCTCTTCAGTATTTTGTGTAAGCATTGTTGTTACAGCTCTCAGCTGAGCAGTTTAACTTGAGCATGAAAGCTATATACCAGCAGCATATTAAAGAGGAACATCAGGACCTTAAAGTAAAATTAAACATGCAGTTTGTGCCTTTTGCTAATAGGAAATGCTTTGTAAAATATAGCAAAACATATTGGACAAACGGTAGCCGTGTAGAAATCTCTAGAGAGATGAGTAAGCTAACAATCGGAAAATTACTTATAAAAAATATTACCCATAGCATGAATTTCCTTTGAAGATCTCTTAAGTGTAAATCTATCAAAGAAAATAATTGATGTTATATTATTTCTTTCATTATAGATTTTACATAGAGCTTTGAAAATAAATTTGTTAATAGCAGCAAACAAATATTGCATATTACAATTCTAAGAATGTCTCAGTCTTCTACAGAATGTTTCAGGAGCAATCAAAGTCAACTAAATTTTAAAGAATTTGTAATACTATAAATAGATATGTTATGTATCCTGTGTGCATGCATATAGCTTGAAGAAATAGTCTCCAGTAGAAAAGGTCACATATAGGCTGACGTGCAAGAGCGCTCTATTGGTGCCAGTTGCACTGCAAATAACATATGTAAATAGCCATTAGCAATGACTTCCGTCCCAATTACAGCGCTAACAAATGAATCATGTAGTTGCAAACTTAAACCTGATATCTTTTTCAACTTTTATTCTGTTTTAGATGTCTCAAAGCATGTCTTCAGTTTCTTCAAGGCATTCAGAGAAAATTGCAATTCGAGAGTAAGTTATTTATATTCATATTAAAAAGTGGGCTTTCCAGTTTTGTTACCTGTTGTATTGAAAAATGCCCTTATTTTTTTATTTTTTTTAAATATTCGGTTTTTGAGGCCCCTGCCTATTCATGACGTAGTGGCAGACCTATACTAGTGGATGTCTGAGGAGAGTGGATTAAAGCACAGCACCAATCAAAGCAGGAACTAAAGTCTCTATTCACTGGGGGGCATGAAGGATCATCTAAGAGTTTACCAAAGTTTCCCTGATCTCCCAGTCTCGCTCTCCGTCCTTTGGAACAAGTATAATGAAGATCCAATGAGTATATGTCAGGATTTTTGAACTATGATTGCAGCTCCCTTGTGTTGTCTCACGGTGATTTCTAAGATTAGCTAGATTAGTTAGAGACCCTTCAGAAAAGTTTGTTAGTGGGAGGTGAAAAATAGGACCAATGGGCTGTTTAGAGTGAGACAAATTTAACGTAAATCTGTTTTTTTGTGTTTTTTTTAGAAAATGAAACCATGCATTTTATATCTTAGGATAAATCATTTTATTCTTTGCTCTAATATAAATTATAAATCTGTATCTATACATATAAATCTATCTGGACCATAAGGATACTTTTTCTATTTAAATGTATCTTGTTGTTTTCAAGGTGAACGCTCTATGAGCATGTGCTTGACAGTTCTGAGTGCTGATTGTCTTTTTGGGATTACCAGGGGCAACAGACAACACAACATTCATGTATCTGGTGTCACTGACACTCTGCAGAAAACTGTTGCCATTAGGTGTTTGACTGATGTCTGGCACATGGCACTGCCTGCAAAACCTAATATGTAGGCTGCCTTATATAGGAGCTTGTGGGAGTGAAAGTTATTGATGCGGCTTGTTCAATGCAGTTCCAGTAATGTAAGATGGGAGAGGGATTGGCCATGGTAAAGTAGCAGGCTTGGTGGACCAGACAGTGTTGGGGCACTGTCGAGTATTAAAGGGGTGGGAAAAGAGACCTTGAAGGGTAAGATGGGGCAATTTTGAATAATCATTTCACTCCGTGTTATAGGAGGGAAAACTCTTGGTAGATCGGAAACCTTGGATCCACTATGTTTCAGAGGTCTTGGTGGGGTATTATCTTGCTGGATGGGTGCTGAGACCTGTGCTGTTCTGGGCATACCTTGCCCACTGCTCCCATGACTCCCATGCAGGTGAACCCCTTCTGACTTGAGGTCTGTGACGTTCTGGGAATACCCTGACAACTATTCCAATGACTCCCGGGTGGGTAAACCACTCACTGGTGAATGGGTCCAATGCATGGTGGAGGAGGAGAAGGATAGGCCAGAGAATGATAATCTGGAGGTTTTCCTGTGGAAGTAGTCAGATGTGGCGTTGGTTATCCTGGTAGGTGGGCCGGATAAAGTTGGTGGCCTCGTTAGGAGTTCAGGGCTAACTTGGAAGACTCCCAGGTCGTAGAAGGAAAATCTGAAACACCAGGTGGGTGCAAGGAGATCGGGGAGGCTGCAGAGGCATCAACTGGACAGAAGTATGTTAAGGCCTGAACTGCGACCTCGAACTAGGGCTCAACCAAAGAGGAAGAGAATCACTGAGACTCTTCTGTAATTTGGGGCCAACATTGGTCCCGGACTCCCAAAGGACTTTGGCTGGAGGCTACTGCTACTTGTGCAGCTATGTGACTGGCGAAGTGACAGAAGTCAGATGAATTATGGAATCGAGGATGGGAGCTCTGTGAACGAGCAGACATCTTGGAGCGATCTTAAAATTTGGTCTACTCGTTAATATGTACCTCAGTATGTTTTATGTAATGTATTAGACTTTGAATTCCTAAAGTAACCTTACAATTTAATTATTATTTTACAATGACTAAACAAATAATTTTTGCAGAGTAAATTAAAATACTTTTCCATTCAAGTGGTCCCATGATTCTTTAATTGGCCCTAACAAGCTCTCACATTGTTCACTCATCTATTAAAATATGTTTGCTTGCATGTAGAACACTTTGGAGTAGGTCTGTTCGGTGATATTGTTAGCTGAACACATTTCTTCTTGTTGAGATAGTTAGCACAGTATGTAACATAATGGGATGACAACGTTACATTTAAAAGTAATATATACAGTTATGTTTTAAGTTTCTGGTCTATAAATAAGCCATTAAACTGCATGCAAGACTTGAAGTTTTTATTAGGAAAAATAATTGCTTGTACAACTGAGGCCACCATACAAATCCTAAAATATGTGTACATGGGTGAATATTTACAGACCCATGTCTTAAAATTTAACATTGTTTAGAAAAAGCTCAACTCTAAATTGATTGATTTGAACGCTTAGTTTTTGCATACTGCCTTTCACACAATAGAACTTTCTAACTGCTTTGTAAATCACATTTGGGAAGTGAAGAGAGTAAATTTGACTTTTTTTTTAATTTTGTAGAACTATTTTTTTAAAAAAAAAAATATTGCTCATACCTTAAGCAGTATTTTAAGCACCTAATTTAACTTGATGAAGAAATAATATTCACACAAACCTATTTCTAGATCTTAGAAACATGAACAATGTTAGTTTTTAAAATATAACTCCTGGGATAAATGGCAGATCTATAAAACCTGTGTAGTTATTGCATGAAAATAATAATCTGTTCTGTTGTATAGATTGATACTGTTTCTTTTAATTGCTGTGCATAATTTTTTTTATTAATGTGCTATTAATGCAAGTCAGAATATATTTTTTTGTTAAGTTTATCCTCTGTATAATATTTTTAATGCATGGCAGTCCCTTCTTGTAGCCTCCAGTTTTTCACATGGACAGTTCCTTATTTACATAGTACTGTATTTTGCCTATGACTTCATATATCTACATATACAGTCAGTATAGGTACACCTGTACACCTGCTCGTTACTGCGAATGTGTATTCAGCTAATCATGCAGCAGCAAAACAATGCTTACCAGCATGCAGGCATTGTCAAGAGATTCAGTTGCTGTTCAGACCATACACAGAATGGGGAAGAAATGTAATCTAGGTGACTTATGTGGAATGATTGTTGGTGCCAGATGGGGTGGTTTGAGTATCTCAGAAACTGCTGATCTTCTGGATTTTCACGTACAACAGTCTCTAGAGCTTACAGGGAATAGTGCGCAAAACAAAAAACGTCCAGTAAGTGGCAGCTCTGTTACCACAAATGCCTTGTTAATGAGAGAGGCCAGTGGAGAATGGCCAGACCACTTCAGTCTGACAGGAAGGCGACAGTAACTCAAGTAACATTGTGTTACAAAAGTGGCATTCCAAACCGCATCTCTGAATGTAGAGCACATCAACTCTTGAAGAGGATGGGCTTCAGCAGCAGAAGACTACACTGGATTCCACTCTTGTCGCTAAGGACAGGAAACAGGCTACAGTGGGCATAGGTTCACCAAAACTGTATAGTTGAAGATTGGAATAACGGCACCTTATCTGACCAATTTAAATTTCTGCTGCGACATGCGGAAGACAGGGCTAGAATTTGGTGTAAACAGCATGGATCCATCTGGCGGTGCAGGGTGGTGGTGATGATGGTGGGGGGGGCACCAGTTAGACCCCTTTAATACCAGAGTCTACCCCAGTATTATTTCTGACCATCTGCATCCCTTTATGGCCACAGTCTACCCAACTTCTAGTGGTAACTTCCAGCAGGATTACGCGCCATGTCACAAAGCACACATCATCTTAAGTTGATTCCATAAACATGTACTCCAATGACCTCCACAGTCATCAGATCTCAATCCAGTAAAGCACCTTTATGACATTGTGGAACTCGAGATTTGCAGCATAAATGTGCAGCCAACAGATCTGCAGTAATTATGTGATTTTATCATTTCAACATGGATTAGAATTTCTAAAGAATGTTTCCAGCACCTTATTGAATCCATGCCACAGAGAGTTCAGGTTGTTCTGTGGGCAAAGGCGGGCCTCCCCTGTAATACAAAGGTGTACCTAATAAAGAAGTCATTGTGGGTATACATCAATGGGAACAGTGACATATTCAGTTGGTAGAGCAAAATCACATGTTGATGGTAGCAGTCTCATTTTAATCTTTGGCAATGGTTCTACTACCTGTGGGTATATATTTAAAATAGTGATAAAGGTTCTTTAAAGTATTGGATAGAGTCTAAATCAAATGTTGATTCTCTGATGAGTTTGTGTTGTTCTAGAAGTTTAAAAATGTGATAGGCAACTATAAACTGAGCAAATGCCTGATCCCCAATAACCACATCATTAACTCTTTTATATTAAAGTAATTGCGTGAACTGTGATGTTTTAAATATGTTTCTTTTGTTTTTTACAGCTTCCAGGTTGGCGATTTGGTACTTATTATATTGGATGAACGCCATGACAATTATGTGTTATTTACAGTCAGCCCAACATTGTATTTCTTGCATTCAGAATCACTGTCTGCATTAGATCTTAAACCAGGTGAGTGTTCTAAGTGTCGTGTATATTCAGAGATCATAGAGAGGAGGGATTGTTAGTTTATTTTTTTTAATTCTAAAGCGTTGTGTTTTTTTTAACATAAAAATTCTGTAAGCGTCTTCCTCTTCTCAGCATTAAAATATCTGTGTAAATTTCTTCCTGCTTTGCTTCCATGTTTTCAATTCCATCTTCTGTATAAAGCACATTCTTAAGTGCTTTTTGCCAAAGAGCAGGAATTAACTTTTTCTCTCCCTTGGTATGTCTTCTGTATTATTTGCAAGCATACACTTGGGTTCTAAATTGCATATGTATTTCACATTACAGCAAAATAACTAGCTACAGTTTATAGCAATATTTTAAGCCTTCAAGTGCATGACAACATCCAGCACATTTATCGATTATGCTTAACTTAAGGGAAATTTAAAGGGGGAGGGTAATAAACATGCTTGAAGATGTGTTATTATAAGAGGTTGATGTGTTGCTGCAGGAGAGTTGGGGGGTTGCTGTATTTGAGAGAGAGAGGAGTTATGTTACTAAGAGGTGACTGCTAGGTGGGTGTTGCAATAGAGGGGATTGGTGGCATTGTGTCACTAGTTGAGGAATGGGTTACTACAAAGGTGATTGGAGGATGGGTTACTACTGAGGTGAGAGGGAAAGAGTAATGTGGCTCTCAGACCGAAATATGTTGTGCATCCCAGATATGCACACTGCAATGAACTTTACACCCATTGTCCAACATTTTATGAAAAGATTTAAACATTTTTTTTTTTTTTAGAAGTTACATTTATCAGATACATCTTATAGACAAAGAAGGAAGGATAGTTAGGTCTCTGAAAGTAGGAGCTGATCTGGTTTTTACCAAGCTCCAGAGCTGGAATCGGTGCCGGCATGCTGGAGCAGAGCTTAGATCCCACTGGAGCAGGCTCCGGAGCTTGGAGCGGCAGCACAGCTTCTAGAACCCCTTTCTGCTAAACTATTTTGCTCAATCTACAGTATTACTGAGTAGCAAATTATAATTTGCAACCTCTTGAATACAAGTAATACTTCTAAAATTATGCTAGAAATATAAATAACTTTTAGTGCTTCTAACAGGTTGTTTAATCTTGCAAACAGCAAAGAGTTTGTTTTGTTTTTTGTTTTTTTATTAGTTTGGAGCTTGATTATTAAAATGCTGTGGTCTTCCAAGCACAAACATAATATACTCTGCACTTTCTATAGATCCCCTGACCATAGACACTTCATTTCCCAAATTTACTAAAGGATAAAGTTACACTATCGCAGCCTAGTACACACAAAGATTTATGTAGAAGAACGTACGCGTGTGTCATTATATGTACTCATTTTTCCGTTCACACTTTTGTGAACAGATTTGGTAGAGGGACACTGCTAAACGTTGATCTGTGATACTTCTCGACCTGCTTTAGAATAGATGTAAGCAAACCCGGTAATTGGTAATCAAAGACAGTGAACAAAAGAAAACCTTGTTTCTTTTCTCACAGCTCTTCAAGTTGTAATTTATACTTCTTAATCTGTTTTTGTTTATAAACTGGAACTTTCCAGAATATTTTCAATTGAAATGGGTTCATCTCACAAGACAAAATGTTGGCATGGAATAAAAATCTATGTGGCCTGTTTTTAATGTGCAAAACTCCCTGTCCTTGGAAGTCTGCTCATTATGAGTCAGCAAATCTCACAGTTTCAAGAATCCAGAGGCATCAACTACTACTGCAAGATAACTATAGATATGCTAACAGATTAGTAAAGTTGATCGTGAAGCGGCCAGTAAAGTATATATTATAATATCTATGGGTAAACCCCACATCTGTATCTCAGTTGCTGATTAGCAACAACTAATCTAGTTGTATGTCTGTATAGATGATACAGCCTCATTTAGAGTTTTAAATTGCACACACAGGAAATGCAATGAAAATATCAGATTATTTTCTTTAGGTTTTAGTTATTTTATTGATACTTCTCACTAAAGGTACAGTATCCTCAAATGTTCTTTACTCATGTAAATGCTCTAATTCAGTCATCACTCTGTATATATAATATACTTAGGCCCATGTAAAAGATTGGCTGCTGCTAATCAGTCCATAGAGGACCAAAAATGCAAGTTTCAAAAGTGAATATTCATTTTTATTTATTGCTGTACTCCAAAATGTTGGGGATGGGATCCCCAGAGCTTTAATAAAATTGTATCTTGTTAAAGGGGCTCCGGTAGCCCCAAAATGTAGAATTACATGGATTAAATAAAATAAAGATTCACTTTTGACAATGGACCAATATTTTGTTGATCTTTACTTAATTTTGTCTAGTACAAATGTATACGCTAGTCATAGTTTTGTCTTTGTGACTGCCTCCTCTTTGCCTGATCTCTGATAGTTTTAAAGACAGACAACTCTAACAGTCAGGCTGACAGTCTGGTGGGAATGGTTATGTAGCAGCTGGAGAAGAACGTGTTACCTATCCCTGTTCTGGTGGATGTACAGAATCCTTGTATGTAAACTGGAAATTCATGGTTTGTTTTCTCTCCGATTCTTCGGGAGTTTTAGAACAGACATGGATTTTCTGTACTCTTTTATGGTATAAAGGATTTTACGCAAGCATTATGGTCTTTCAGCAACTGATGTGCCCGTGTTTTCCTTTCTGTGCTGCAATGCTTTTAAATGTTGGCTTTATTTCCATGCACTAAAATATTACAAAGGTGTTCAATGCAAATTACATGGTTAATCATGTAATACATTAAGCACTTTCAAACAGTGCTCCTCTGATGAGGCATCAAAATGACTCTTGCAGAAAAGATGTATGATTTGTTGATGTTCTGAGGACGTAGTATTAGCTGCGCATACTTGTGTGCCAGTTCTCAAACATTTTAACTGATTTGAAGCTAATATTTAGAATATAAATTCACATATTTATCGAAGGACATTAAATTTCACAGCTTATGTCTAAACTGAGGTAAACTAAATAACATAAAGCAGCAGGGGCTAACTCGGGCAATTGTTTAACTAACCCTAAAGGTCGTTCGAACATAAACTAATTATATTTGAAAGATCTTGACGTTCTGTGCGCTCTCACTGACTTCTGTGTTTTGCCCTAACCTTATAATATGATGGAAAATTAAAGAGATTTTGGAAAGCTCCGTATTGTAGAGTAAAATATATGTGGATTGTATGAAATATCCTTTGTAGGTAATAAATAGATGTTAGTGGACAGGATTCCATTAAAAGTTGGTTAAATGCTGTATGTTTCTCAGGTACTTGTAGCCACAAAATGTTTTGGGGACCCCCAGTTGAACCGCCATGCTCTAGTGTAACAGGGCAAATCTTGATTTTGACAGAATAAAACAGTTAATGCTAACCACTTTATCTTTATCTTTTTTCCCTTTTGTTTGTATAGCTTCTGGTTCATCTAGAAGACCGTGGGTTCTTGGAAAAGTGATGGAAAAAGAATATTGCCAAGCTAAAAAGGTAACAATATAAATAACTTTTGTTGTAATTTGTATCACACTTGGTCCTTGCTGTAATTGTATAGGCTGTGACATATTGGGGAAAACATAGAGAATGTGAACATAAGACCAATACTGTATTCGGGACACTTGTGTTTAGTGTTCTTCCCGAACATACTTATGATAAAGATATAGGTCTCCATACACACACTCTGATTTGAATAGAGAAACAAGATACCCGCATATCAATTAATAGGATGTTAAGCCAAATTTATCCCATCAAAAGCAGACTAGCATAGTGCAAACTTTGGGGTAGGACAAAAATAATAATTCCCTCATTCGGCTTACTAGGGAAGTTCATATTGTGCAAATTACTTTCTTAGTCTTGTATTACATCAAGAAAAACACTACCTTTGTATTTTTACTGTATTAATATAAACATAACTAATGAAGGTACAGTTGTTTTTGTATTATTATAAACCATTGTGTTTGATTCTATGCCTTTTGGGAATAGACTGACATTGTCATATTTAAATTGCCATATAGCCCACTTGTTATTCTTAGTTGTTTGGCCCATATGTGTCCACAGGCCATATTTAGGCAGAAAGGTCCAGCAATTTTATAAACTGAGTCAGTGATCCAATCAGCCCACCGAAAAAGGTTATTGCAATGTTCTAAAATATAAAAGTAACTATGAGAAAACATATGCAAAGTGTACATTTTATTATTTATATCTGTTTTTTTGCTGGTAAACAGAAACCCCTCTATATGCTAAATTAACCCAAATATAAAAATGTGCTTTATTAAGAAGTTGAAAAGGGATTCTTGGCAAAATCATGGAAATGGGTCTGGCAAATTGAAAGGGTTTAAATAGAATAGGTGTGAACTAATAATGTTGCAAAACATATTTGCCTATTTTCCCTGGAACATAAAATTTGCTAAATTTTGTGTGTGTATGTATGTATATGTATGTATATATATATATATATATATATATATATATATATATATATATAATCTGATTACTTGCTGTACGTGTTACCATTTATGTGAAATATAGTTTAGCCGTAAATGATAATGGGTTTTTGCAAAGGTTACAAATATATATTTTACAAAATCCAAATTTGAAGCACTGGATATAGCACATTTAGTAACTTTTTAAGAGTTTGTTACTTGTATACTAAATGTCTTTTTTAATGCAAATTATAATTGTAAATTTACATTTCTTGTGTTTTTTTTGTTTAGGCTCAAAACCGGTTTAAGGTTCCGCTGGGTACAAAATTTTATCGCGTCAAAGCAGTGCCATGGAACAAGAAAGTCTAAGCTGCCCACTAATCTTACGGTCACACGTTTATGCCTTGGCTTATTCTACCATACCTATTCATAGCCCAAACAACTTGTTGTGTAATTACTTTTTTTAAGGGTTATGTTTTAGAATAAAAAAATCAGATCAGAGGATTCTGCATATCTGCCCCAGTATTTTTTTTTAATAAACTACTTAGAAATGTGGACCAAGACAAGTTCATTTTTTCAAAGGGTATATGATATGCATCATGTGTTTTTTTTTTTTTTTTGTTTTGTAACCATTCTTTCTGCCTGTTAAATATAAATTAGCTTGTACTTAGGTGTTTAATGTTAGTTACCAGCATTTGTCTCTTTGTGAATCACATTTATCTAAAGTACTGGCACTCTTCAACTCGTCCTTTATAATCTGTATAGATTTGACAGCGAAAGGGAGTGAGTGTGTATGGCATGCAGATAATCACCATTTTCTTTCATATGAGTTTGAAAAAAGTATGATATCTATTGGAATTTGTATATTTACTTAAATATGGCTTGTTAAATATTAATAGGAAAAAAATAAATACAGAAAAAATATATAATTATACTGGCTGGTCACTGCAGCTTTCCAATGCACTTTTGACTGAATTATTTAGGACATAAACTGTGCTGAAGCAACCCCAGCCATATGGAAATCTTTTATGTTAAATAAATCATATTGATAAAATTGTATTTTATGGTTGAGTTTCAGGCAAAATAATTTCATTGTATATTAACCATATTTAAGTAACAGATTATTGTATTGCAAATACATGTAGAGTTTTAAAACAATAAAGATTTAAAACTGTAAATGTTTGAAAATTGGTCTTTTAAAAAAACATGTATACTGTACATATAATAAACACGTTATTATAGTGCATTATTTTATCCATGCATCTAAGTTATGTGAAATGTTATGCTCTAGTAATGTTTTCCAATAAAACAAGGGGAAAATTGTGAATTTTGTTTTGCTATTTGCAAGTTTATATTTTACAAAATAATTTCAAATATGAAATGAATAAATGGACTGTTTATGGGATGTGTTATGTGAATGTTATGGGTAAAACATTTTATATTAAGGCCATGCAAAAGATAAATAATGTAGATTGATATATCGGACACATCATGGGTGATGGTCTCTGATATAATGTTACACATCTTTCCTCGGACACTACTAGAAGCATGATGAATACATACAGAGGAGGGCTTTTATTTATAAAAAAAAATAAACCCTACTAACATGCACATATAATAAGCTACATGTTACATATTCTTAACATCATGTTTGTGAGATTACTTTTTTACAGGATGTACTCAGGCGCTGTTGAGTAAATGTATTGTGTATATAGTAGATAGTAATACAGTAAAATGTTTATTTTAAAATATATACCTTAGATGATAACCTCTTAAATAAACTTCCCTTGCACTTATCTGTCATTGCCATTATGCTGAGCATTGAGTAATTGAGAAAGGAATGAAAATATCAATAGGTAGATTTCAAAGATAAGAAAATAAATAGAGATGTTGAAAGAGATAGATACATTTGATAGATTGCAATACATTACAATAGATGCTGTAGATTGATATCAGGGAGGATAGGATAGACAGACTGGATTGATTGAGAAATACAGATATGAGAGAGATAAGAAAGCTAGATTTCTTGATATATATCAATAGATATGAGATGGTGAGATTATTATTGTTGTTAATTTGTAAGGTGTCCCAGTGCTTCACAATGCCATACAGTGGGGAAAAAAGGACATACATAGAAGATCATGATACAAGGTAGACAAGTGGAGACATAAAAACATAGAGTAGTGAGGATCCTGCTTATGAGAGCTTACAATTGTAAAAGGGCACAGCTGAAACGAGCGAGTGTGATTCAGAGTGGAGATTACGACTGTTGTGAGGGTGCACGTGTGTGAAAAGTGTAAGTGGGGTTATGGTAAGCTCTAATGTTTTCAGAGAGCTGTTGAAGGCTATTAGAGAGTTTGATCGGGCGTTGTAAGAAATTCCATAAGTAGGTAGTTGCACTGAAGCAGTCTTGGAGACAGAGTGAGGTGGTTAATAAAGACGAAGTGTAGGTCAGAGGTAGGTAGACCTGAGAGGGAGAGTATTTTGAGACTTATGAAGCTATATTTAGTTGAGAGTCTTCCAGGTAAGTGTGAGTAATTTGAATTGCATTCTGGAGAACATGGGGAGCCAGTTTAGGATTTGAAAACTGGAGTGGCGAGAGAGTAAGATCAGTCTTGCTGCAGCATATAAGATGGGATGAAGTGGAGATAAATGGGTGAAGGAATACCATATAGGTGGAGATTGCAGTAATGAAGGCGAGAGATGACAGAGTGGATGAGCTTTGGTAGCATCTTGGGTAAGTAAAGGTGAAGAAAACAGGACTGGGAGAGACACTGGATATATGGAATAAAAGGGCGTAATCAATTGTCACACCAAGGTAAAGGGAGGTTTGAGGTGAGGTGGTGGCTGGCAGGAGTGAAGATGATAAGATGCTTTTTTGATATGCTGAGCTTTAGGTAGTGTTGGGACATCCATTTGCATATAGCAAAGAGGCAGTTGGTTACACAGGATAGTACAGAAGGAGAGAAGTCTGGAGAAGTTATAGTTTGTGTCTTCAGCGTGGAGGTGGTACTGATGGCTTAAAGACCAAATTAGTTCCCCAAGTGAAGAGGAGCACATTGAGAAAATCAGAGGGCCAAACACTGATCTTTGTTGGTGTAGAGGAGGCTGTGTCAGAGATAGAGAAATTAAAGGAGGAGTTTGATAGGAAGTGTACCAGGAAAGAATTATGTCACGAAGGCCAATGGAATGAAGGTTGTGCAGGAGAAGAGAGTAATCAACAGTGTTGGAAGTAACAGGCCCAGGGGAAGTGACCCTTAGATTTTAGTAACTAGATTAATTGACAACTTTTGTGAGTAAAGTCTCAGTGGAATGTTGGGGGTGGCTGCCTGATTTTAGAGAGTTGAGAATGGGGAGACAGGAGAGAAAGTGTGATAGGTGATTGTGCACAAGTTGGTCAAATAGTTTGGAGGGAAAGGGAGAAATAGGGCAGTACAAATTGGAGATATGTTTCTTCACGTTTGGTGAGATGAACACATGTTTAATGGAGGCTGGATATGTGCCAGTGGGAGAGACAGGTTAAAGAGGTTGGCATGCAGTGGGGGAGAAGGAACGAAAAAGTTGGGAGGAAATAGGGGCAAGGGGTTAGGTTGTAGCCTGAGATGAGTGCAGAGACTTTGGTTGCTGAAAAATTAACTGAGAATGGATTTTGCAGTGTAGTAGGAGGTAAATGAAATGTTTTGGATTTGGCTTAAGTATATTTTTGAATGGTGTCAAAATATCATGGGCTATATTGGAGGGCAGGAGAGGAAGAGGTGTAGGCGGACAGAGAAGCAAGTTGAAGGTGGCAAAGAGGCTATGCGGTTTAGAAGACTGGGTAGGTATTCGAGAAGTGAAATATGTTTATTTGTTAAATGAAAGGGCAGTGTTTTAAGATGAAAGAATGATTTTATAGCAGAGGAATTCCAAACAAGAGCAAGATTTTCCATTGGGGTTCAGCAGTGCGGGAGTAATTTTGCAGGAAGCAGGGCTGTTAGGTGTGCCATGGCTGAGGGTTGGATTGTAAGAGACTATGTGGTGGCTCTAGCCATGCTTCTGTAATGGCAAGGATTTTGAGGTATTTTAAAATGATTTTGTCATGGATGGATGAAAGTTTGTTACAAACAGATCACTTGTTCACAGGAAAAGGGGATACATTTTGAAGGATTGTAAGTATGAGGTTGATGGAAAGTTTTGGGATAGAACAAGGAGTGTGATCAGATAATAAGTATTGCATGGGGTCTAGGGTTTTTTGAGCTTTCTCCAGCAACAATGGAAAGGAGCATGGTGAGAGAGTATTTGTGAGGATGATAGGATGTGAGGTTTGTTTCTGCTTATGTAGGCTAATGGGTGTGGTGGATGCAGGAAACAGAACAGATCATGGGTGCAGACTAGCAAGGAGGGAAGTATTGAAGGGGGAAAAAATCATAGGGGAAGAGGGGGTCATATAGGATGCTGGAGAGAAAAGTTTGCAGAGAAGTGTGAAGCGGAGTAGGAGAAAGAGGAGGTATATTGATGTGAGAAATGTGTATAAACTTGGGTAGGTAATGAAGATTAAGAGAGCGAGAGATACGAGTGGTGGACATAAAAGATAATTGGATTGAGAAATAGAGATTGAGACAGAGATAGATTGAGAGATACATATGAGACATAATAGAAAAATAGATTTGAAAGATAGATATATCAATACAGTGGCCACTTTATTAGGTATACTTATCTAGTACTGGGTAGGGTACCCTTTTGCCCCAGAACAGCCTGACTTTAATAAGGTAGGCTGTGGCATTTAAATGATGTTCAATTGATATTAAGGGGCTTAATGTGTGCCAAGAAAACATTCCATAAAACCACCACCAGCCTGCACCTCTAACACAAGGCAGGATGGAATCATGTAGTTTGACTTATTTTACTACCATCTATTTCACAGTAGACATTGAGATTCATCAGATCAGGCAACATTTTTCCAATCTTCAACTACCAGTTTTGGTGAACCTGTGCCCGCTGTAACCTCAGTTTATTTTCCTTAGCTAATAAGAGAGGAGTCCAATGTAGTCTTCTGCTGCTGTAGCCCATCCTTTTCCAGTGTTGATTTGCTGTACCTTAAGGGATGCACTTCTGCATGCCACTTTTTTAACACATTGGTATTTGAGTTACAGTTGCCTTTCTGTCAACTTGAACAGACCTGGCCATTTCCTCCGACCTCTATCGTTAACAAGGCATTTTTGGCCATAGAACTGGCGCTTACTGGATGATATTGTTTTACGCACCATTCTCTATAAATTCTAGAGACTGAAGTATAAAAATGACAGGTGATCAGCAGTTTCTGAGATACTCAAATTACCTCTCCTAGCATCAGTAATCATTCCACAGTCAAAGTAACTTACCTTACATTTTTTTATCCATTCTGGTGTTTCTTTTGAACAACAACTGAACCTGTGACAAAACAAATTTGATATCACCTTAACCAGCCTGTGTCTCATTTCTCACATAATATAGAGCATAACTAAATGTACTTTTTATAGCCCCGTTAATGTTCCCCAGCTCACCAGAGTACATTTGCAGTGTCTACTACTGGGATATTGCAGCCATGCCTATAATAAGAGACTTTTCCAATAGATGTTGTTCATTGTAAAAAAAAAAAAGTGAGAACTGGTAAGATAGAATGCATAATCTGTCTAAATTTGAATGCTGGAGAATACTCCTGAATATTCATATTCAGGAGTATTCCAAAGCGCCTATATTGGGGGGGAAGGAGGGGGGACGCTATAGCAGTAATAGCCTAGGGCGACCGGAACCCCTTAATGGGGCCATGGTTCCAGGGTATTGGTGAACACCTACCCGGCTCACTTACCTGACCGTCGCCGTCCTCTCTCCGCTCCGGCCAGGTGCCATCTGTGTTGCGGTTCTGCACATGCACAGACCCGATTTCTCCTTTAAAAACTTCCTTAACTTTCTATTGGTACCGTACTTCTCTGCTCTCCTACTATTTAAGGCACCTCCTCCCTCTAACAAATGCCTTTTCTTTTAGGTCTACACCTGTACTCTACAGCCGCAGTTCATTGCTCTCCAGTGGTTTACTCTGCAGTCCAGTTCACCGTTCTCCAGTGGCTTACTCTGCAGCCGCAGTTCATCGCTCTCCACCATTCCAGTGGTAATATTCTGCAGCCGTAGTTCATTGCTCTCTAGTTGTATACTCTGCAGCCGCAGTTCATCGCTTTTCACCATTCCAGTGGTAATATTCTGCAGCCGCAGTTCATTGCTCTCTAGTTGTATACTCTGCAGCCGCAGTTCATCGCTCTCCACCATCCCAGTGATAATACCCTGCAGCCGCAAAATCCCTTTCATCTACACCTTATCAGCGGCAATAATCAGCACTCCGCAGACTGTCCAGGTAGTACTCCCAGCCGTCTGCAGATCCTGTCGTCTTCGTCTGGTTCTGTCCTACCTCTGACTGTTTCCTGCTAATCCTGCCAAGAACTCTCTAGAGGGCCGCGACCTGCGCAGTGGAAGCCGCTAAACCCACACCTTCTTGCGAGGTTCCATAGAGAAGACAAGCTACTACGTTAGACTCCGCGCCTCTGGTAGAGTTTCCTCAAATTTGGCAGATTAGGATCTGAGAACCCTATGCTCTGTGACATGCTTATCTCTGCTTCCCGTATTTGGTCCCTGACTTTTGGATCTCGTTGTGGCACTGCACAGCTGATTCTGGTTTTGACCTTTGGTTTGTTATCTTTTACCCTTAGATCACCCTGTGTACTGCGCTTTCAGCTGGTTTTGACCCAGATTGTTTGCCCAATCCTTTTCTCTATACCACTGCACTGGTGACTTATTTGAAGACCTGCGCACCTCACGCATCAAAGATCATATTCCCTTGCAGCGGTCCCTGGTGAACACTGGGGGTGCATTAGACTCCCTGCCTTCTTGCTTAGTTGCACTAATACCAGCAAGTGTTTATCCCACTGTTTCTAACGTGACATTACCTTTTCAAGGGGAGGTGGGAGGTGTGAGTCTCAGTGGGAGGAAGACATAGGTTTGATGCCAGTCAATCAGGTGTTTTAAATGTTCTCTGTGGCCAGTGGCTGAACTACCATTGGTGCAGCAGGTGCCGTGCACCAGGGCCCATAGAGATAATGGGGTCCGCTGCATGGCAGATGTAGAAGGCCCCAGATCCCACCTCCCTACAAAGGGGCCCACAGCTCACTTGTTCTGCCTCTGCCTGTGGGGGAAAAAAGTCCTGATCACCCGACCAGTATTCTGATTCATGTGTACACACAATACACGATTTACCTTCAGATCTGTGTTCTTCATCTGGTCCAAGAGCAGCAGTGACACACTGAATCTCTCCAGCATCTTTTACTTAGAAAAATTAATGAGCACTTGCTGATTGGGTTTTGCAATCATTTAACTCATCACCAGCCTGATGCTGACAAAAACAAAACATCAAAAAACTGATTAGCAGTGAATTCTTCTCCAGAGTATTTAACCCGTTTATTCCAAGACATGTAGACCCTTCCATAATGTCACTGTTGGTCCTACCTCCTTGCCATATGCAGGAGCTGAGTTGTGACTCTGTGAGAGACAAAAACATAACAAGTCTGCACATCCCCCTCGCACACCATATCTCTGACCTGATTACCTGGACACACTCTTACCTCACTGTTAGTGGTCCTCAGCATCTTCTGGGTATCGTATAGACATGTCCCATAGATATCTTCTGTACTGTGCACCTCCGGAGTGACTGCTGCCTCTGACCCTGTGAATGGTGTGCTATTGGAGAACGGCCTGGCATCAAACAGGTTTCCCTTCTGACTGTCAATCAACTCATCTTCGTCCTGTTCCTATTTCTCCTGTTCTGATATATATCTCTCGCTCTCGCCAAGGATGGAGAGGCTTCTTTATTATAGAGAGAGAAAACATCATTTTCAGATCTCATATTAGGGAAATGTGCTGATGTCAAACACCTGTGCTGCTTAAGTGGTTACAATATGTTAAAGATTAGTGCCATTGCAGCAAGGTGGTCCTTCGCTCTAATTGATTGTTCTTCCATGTAGTCTGGCCAGAACTATGTAATGTAGGCCACAAAAAATGGTCTGCTGGCATGTGTGTGAAATAATTCTGGCTCAGATACTCTAGAAATTGTTTTTAACAGTGCCCACCATTGATGTATAGGTATCTTAGAGCTGATGCTCTTGTTGATCATCTTGATCACTGTTTGATTATACAAGTGAATATTCCAGTTTACTCAAGTGATGATCACCATCCAAATTATAATGCATAATGCAGATGTCTGCCTTTTTAACTGTATGAGCGGCACTGTGTGGATGGAGAGAGGAAGGGGTGTGCTGCTGCTTCTTCCTACTTCTCCCTAAATTATAAGAAAGTAGATCAGTGTTTGATCACAGGCAGTATAATAGTTTGCATTGTATTAATAAATCAACATATCATAACCCCCAGCAGTATAAATCCATATGACAATTCACAGCAGATAGAATGCATTAATGTTCAGATACACATTAACAAGACTTTAGGACCACCACCTTCTGCTCTTTATATACAGTACATAGATTTATAAAATAAGGTATTGCATGAACAAAGATTTTCAAGCCATGCCTCTCCTGCTTTTCAACGCAACACCGTTTCAGTCACATCCATCACATGTAAGCCGGATGGCTTTTGGTTTATAGAAGATGTGTGATCTGACAGTGTAATAAAGAGGCTGCTAACCAACATAAAGCCTAAGATTGTAATAGCTCATCTGGTACTATGGATTAATGAATACATTTTGTACTGGCGAGTTCTCCTTCACACTTACTTAGGATGCAATGCATTTTAACAATTGAGACTCCTACAGCACGTTCCTGTTGTAAAATTTTCTAAATGCACCTTCTATAATATTGTTCCTAACGGCTGGGCTTCTCTTCATTGTTTACTTGTACTGCCAAAGCCATTTGAACTTCTGTAGAATATGAAATATGGACCAACCTCCAATAGTGGCATTTATACAATACAGATGTGTTAAAATGTATCAGCATTTTTAACGTTACTGTTTAATAGTGGTATCATCACAATGTAAATGATAACTGTGCTATGCTGTTTAGTAAACAAGTTGCAGTGATAGAAAGTCATTGTGTTACAGTTGAATTTTTATATCTACTATTTGCAAAACCCACCCATGTCACAAATTAGTTAGAAGGGTTTGTCACTTTGAAATGCTGTGGTGAGGCTCTCACTATGCACGCATTAGTAACAGGATACTTTATGGCATACTGTATATGAGATAGCTTTATAGTGTAATGATCTTTTAACAAATTGAAGCTGTAGATGTCACAGAAAAAAATCACTAATCCTAGAGAGTATCTTATGTTTTTTTACATGAAAATCTCATATAACTTCATATATCCCTAAATGTATTCTTTGCAACTCTAAAAATTGACTTTTCTATGCAGAGGCATAATATGGGTGGAGAAAACTGAGCATCTGCTCTGTGCAATTGCGGTGTTAAGCTAGGGCTGGAATAATTCTCCAGTGAGGCCAGATGCCAGCGGGCCCCCAGTATGATTAGGACTGGAGTGTGAGTGTCTCTGTGCCGGGAGGTTTAGACCACAAGATAATGACCCACGCTGGATCCTGCATTTGCCTGTATTTCTTTCCTAGGACATGCACTTTACCATTTCCAGGAGACTTAATGGCTGCTCAGAGGAAGTGGGAAAACTGCTGGTCAGTACTGAGTTATTCTTCTTATTTGTAATTAAATGGGAGCCCCCTATACTGGGTAGTATTACTATGGGTGGGCAGCTTGCAATACTCACAGTCCAGCATGTGAGGCCTGAATATATTTTTCTTAGTAAGGAGATATTTTCAGTTTGCCTATATATTATACAGCTAAATGTTCTGTACAGAGGATCCAGTTTCAGAGACTGTGTCTATTACACCAGCACCAGTGTCCCCACATTAAATCAGTGTCCCTGCATTAAATCAGTGTCCCTACACAATACCAGCACCAGCAGTGGCAGATTGGGAAATTAAAGTGGCCCTGTAAAAAAATTATGAATGTGTCCTCATGAAGGTTGCGGCCAAATCAATGGTAGGAAGAGCCAAAACAAAAGTAGATGGGGTTCACAAACCAAGAGTCTTAGCCACAATGGTGGTAAGCAAGATCAATGCAACATGGTAGGCAGAGTCACAGCGACTGCAGACAGAGCTTGTCACAGTAGGTGGAGCTAACATAAGTAGTTGAAGCATTGCACTAGTAGGTGGAGCAAACAAGTTCTCCAGCACACTAGATGATGGTGTACATGCATTGGTTATGGTACTGCCTAATCCAACAACAAGAAGTCAATTACTGGAGTATTATCCAGTGTCAAACATCCACTTGTTCTTTATTTTCCCTAGCAGTGTAAAAGAAAAAATAAATCACATTGCCTCTGCTTACCATTCTAGTGCCAATTTTCAGGACAGAGTGCATCCTAGTTACTGACCTACAATATGGAGATCATCCTAATTACTGACATACAGTGTAGAGAGTACCCAAGTGACCACCATACTGTACAGAGAGCATTCATGTGACTGCCATATAGTATAGTGAGCATCCATAGACTGCCATACTATTCAGAGAGCATCCTGGTGATGACCAATACAGTACAGAGAGCATCCCAGTGATGGCCAATAAGCAGAGGTGGGCTAGGCAGGGGGGCGTCGGCCCCCCAGGCCGCTCAGTTTTACAGCTATTCGGGCCGCCGCCCCCCCCTTGAATATAAATTTTAATAAATATACAAGAATGTGATACGGCCGCGTCAGTGCACAGGCGGCCGCATCACATGTCACGCGATGCGGCCGCGTCATTGGTTGCGGCCGCAACGCGTGTCACGTGATGCGGCCATCTGTGCACCCCCCGGGCTTCCACTTACCAGCCCGCTCCTGCCAATAAGGTATAGAGAGCATCCCAGTGATGGCCAATAAGGTACAGAGAGCATGCCAGTGATAGCTGTACAGTACAAAGAGCATCCCAGTGATAACCATACAGTACAGAGCTGCTCCAAGTGACATATAACTAGAGATGTTCACTGACCCCCTGTTTTGGTTTTGGATCTGAATTAACTTCGTCTTTTGGCCACCCTCGCATGCTTTGGTATTGGATCCCTATTTTTTTTCTAAAATCACATAATTTGGCTCTTTTTTTGTTCTTACATTATTATTAACCTCAATAACATTCATTTCCAGTCATTGCCAGTCAATTTTTGTCAAGTGACATGAACACTGCTACCCCTCCTGTTTCTGTATGAGTAATGGCACCAAGCAATGGCACTAGAGACTGGAGAGTGACAAGAACACTACTACCCCTGTTTCTGTGTGAGCAATGGCACTGAACAATGTCACTGGAGAATGGAGAGTGACAAGAACACTGCTACCCCTGTTTCTGTGTGAGCAATAGTGCTGGATCTCCTGGGGAGGGAGGTAGGTACTTATGGAATCCAAAGCCTGCAAGATCCGACAACGCAACAATGACCTTGATTCAGATCCGAGGACGCGCAAAAGTGCTGAGTCAGCTCACAAGCCTACTCGGATCCCCTAAGTTCGGGTGGTTTCAGTTTTCAAAAACCGAGCCCGAGCATCTCTACATATAACTCAAATTATTTTTCAATATAATATAAATCTATATTAACCAACCCATGAGATGATGGCAGTGCTGTACACTTTCCAGTGGCTCTCTAACTCCATGGCACTGTAAGTCACAGCACATCCAGCTGGTAGGATGTGCTGAAACTTGTAGCCCCACCACAACTGGACAGACACCGTCAGCCTTCAAATCTTACATGAGACTCCTAGACTTGTAGTTCCCCAGCCTACTGTGCATGATGAGCTCTAAAAGGAGGGACCAGCCTCCATGAAACAGGTCAATGTTGCAAGCTGAGCCACTGGTCTGCTGGGAAATCTTCCTTTGAATCCTATAGGCAATTTTGGTGATCAGTGTCTCTACATTGTACCAGTGTCCATTTTTTCCACTTCATCTTGCCCCTACATGCTTGTCATGCCCTATTTAGTCCTGGGGGGTTGTGGGGTGGGGGGCGCCGCAGCATGTGCTTGTTCCGGGCGCTATGGCTCCATGCTATGCCCCTGCTTCTATTCATCATCTGCACCCATTGTATTCTTCCACTTTAAACCTTTCCCTATGACTCATGGCCTGCGTCTAACTCTCTCAACCTCTGTTGTTTAAATCTAAACTGAAATACTATCTTTATATTGTTAATAGTGTTACTCAGCCCCTTCATGAATAGACTATTGTTCTTTAAATTATAATCAGCACTTTCATATGTTCTACCTATTTGTAGTCTCCAATTCATAACAACATTGTAAGTTCTACATTGTAAGCGCTTTCTTATTGTATGTTATGTTCCAAGTTGCTGTTTCTACCCATTTGTTTGGTATTTATGTTGTAACGTGCGTCATACACATTGTGGCTCCATTTAAATCAATCTTTGCAGTGTGATGTTATTGGTCCAGGAGGCTCAATCAATAGTTGCAATTAAGGAGAGTTCTATGTTCATAGTAATTCAGACTATAACATTGTCTATATATCCACACTGCAGAAATGGAAACAAAATTGAGTATACTAGCATGTCTGACGTGACTATTAGATATAATTATACAGTGTGGAATAGTTCTCTATCATGTGCATTGAGTAAAGAGCCAAGTATTTCTGAGCTGTGAAACAAACATGCACTTTTGCTGAAGTGTTTATTGCAAATGTTAAAACATCTCCCATTATAAAAGTCTTTTTATATAAGTGTCATTTCAGAAGAAAGGAGTCAAGTGCTAAGCATTTCCATAACAAGTGTCTGACAGCATATGTAAAATTGCTAGGATTATGCTCATCCCTTAAGAATGAAAACATACTACAATGACTTACAATTTATATATATCTAACGTGTCAGACATCACATTTTAGAACCTTTGTATAATTAAAATGGAAATTCTGTCAAACAAAGAGGCAAGAAGTCATTGAAAAAAAATGCAGTTTACATATTTGTTTGAGGGCTCAGAGTTCCCAAACCTTTAGTAAGAATCGGGAAGTCACTCCATTTTTTTTATATCACCTTTTCAGGCTATGTCATGTGTAAAATGAAAATGTGTCAATAAAGAATTATAGTGTTTTCAAAGTATGTTTCAATGTCTGCTTTATGTGGTAATTGTTTTAAGTGAAACATTGTAATTACTGCTTAGTAATGACCTGAAAGTACCTTACATATACGTGGAAGGATCTACTATGTTTACTTTATAGACCACACAGGGGCATGGGTGATGATTTAACGTATATACTACTAGTGACACATTGTTTTATTATCTCCCAGAACACATAATTATGAATTAGAAAAGTATCCATTTGTTCCACGGGAAAAAAATAATTGTAGGGATAGATATAGTTGATTCATTTGGAAATGTTATAATAATTATAGTATGAAACGTTTACCAGATCACAATATGTGGGCATACCAATAGAAATAATCCACTAACCCGCAAGCTATTCTTATACGGTATGTTTTATTTATTGTTAGGTCATACCTAGCATCTCATTAAAACTGTATAGAATGCCAGGGAATGATTTGCAAATGCATTTCAAGTGATCGCCATCTTTTTCCAAGGACTTAACAAATTGATTTATTAGTCTCAGCTTGATATGTAGTGGTGGGAGAATGATTTTTCCTTGTCAACCAATGGTTTGTTAATGATGTTTTCTGCACCTACAGTCATGTTTTCTCTTGAAGGTCATGCTGCTTTTTTCCAATGATCTTGCTTCGCCCTACTATCCCACAAGCAGATGATACTATCATATGATAGTATGACACTTTCCCACAAGCAGATGATACTATCAACTGACTGCTGGTTGTGTGACCGAGAACAAATATATATTGAGGGGTAAATATTCTAAAATGATCGCGGAGTGAGCACCGAGAATATTCGCTTGTCTAGTATGTTCTGGTAGATTCCCATATTCATGCATTATGGCTGAGTTCCCTATTAATGGAAGGTATCCATTATCTCAAGAACTAGAGCCAATTTGAAAAAACGACTTTCATTTTAAATTCAGCAACCAGAAAATACTCTTAATTCATTCAAATATCCTTAGCGACTACATTTTTTACTTTTCTTTTATGTTGTGTATTGTTAAAATAGCCTTATAATATGTATGGATATTAATTGCAATGTGATGTCTAGTTTCAATGAACATTTTTTGGATGAGGAAGGATCCTAAATATAACAATGTAGCAGTAATTATGTGCCAGTCTGCACTCCAAAACAGTAAATTAAAGTAATGCAATGCATGTCGATATTAGAATCTGCGCAGATTGTGTAAAAGTATAGGCAAAAGGATATGACTTTAACACCACCTCAGGGACCACATTAGTCCTTATCTCCATAAAACTGTTTGCTCATGTTAAATTGACAATATATAATGCGTAACATAGTGCACATAAACCAGTGTATTTAAAATGAGAAAATACATAGAAAAGACACTTAAAAAAAAGATAGTCCAATTTTTCCCTTACTATTATGAATTATTTAACATTTTATTGACGGTTTGAATGAGCAGCACATTGGAAGAATTTGGAGAAATTTTAACAATGAGTGTTGATGTTATATTTAGCACAACTGTGACTTTTTTATGTTTGCATCCCTTGTGTACATTGATGCTGAAAACCAAAACATGTAATGATCATGGTACACATCATGCGCCGTGGGAATATTCAGCTAATATTGCATCCACGGGGGAAGGGGGCCGGCCCAAACAGCGGCTAGACTGAGCGGCCCGATGCCCCTCTGCCCCCGGCCCAGCCCGCCCCTGGGTTAATGAGTCATACCCAAAGAGACATAACCACTGACATTCAGGTGTTACAGAGCATAATGACAGATTTGCACTGCACCAGCCAGTAATAGATGAAGTCTCTTAAATCTCCATTTTTACTTCTGTTACAAAACTTTGTTGCTCAATTCTCATTTCTCAATTACTCTGTCACAATATATCAGTCTATCTCTCTTTTTAATGTCTTAGCTCTTTAGTGTGCTGAATAGGACATCCTTTAAAGTCAAGTTCATGGTAAATGACAAGTGTCTGGAAACCCTGTATTGAACACACTGTTTAAAAAATGAAATTAAGACAGCATTTGCCCTGACTCCCTATTGCAGTGATTTGCAGGCAGGAAAGCTACAGAAATTCTACATATATTTAATTTGATTGTTATTCAATAATGAATGTGAACTAAGCGAGTAAGAACAATTAGAGTGTTAGATTATTTGATCAGGGGGTATAAGTTTCACTATATTCTCCTGCGATTTTGTAAGGTGGGGTTATGGATGGGGAACCTGGGACGGGAAAGGAACTCACACTTACACTACACACCGCGAAAGTCTCTGGTCGTCCTCGGGAGAGTCTCCTTTCTCCTTGACGGCGTGTGCGCTGAAGGGGGGGTGTCCGAGTACCCGAACGCAACAGGGGAGAGAGCCGGGTACTCGCTTTGCTGTAAAGGGGCGGGGTGAAAGGCGGGAAGGACAGTTCTGCAAGGTGAGTGCTCCACAGGGAACAGCCCATGCCAGGCTATATTCACGGAAGCTGGTCAATTACGGCAATTCCCTCTGTTCCTGCTACTCCAGGGGGTTATCACTGGCTGGGGTCTTACAGTGTCCTTGTCTGCTGACCGATGCCTGTAAACAGAGCACAGACCCCCTACCTAGGCTGTCCCTATTCTAACTGCAGCTACGTTTCTAAACTCGCTCACGCACCCAGCCCTGACAACTATCTGGCATGTACAATCCACAACAAGAGATACACAACACAGCAGTGATACAACCAGGAGGACAATAGGGATAGAGGGAGAGGGTAGAGTATGCAATTACAATACAGCGTATAAACACTAGGTGATACAATAAAACACACTCACTACGGGCCTTAGGCTAGGGGTGGCCTACTAAATTGTCCTTGGGGTAGGGGGTACTGGCCGAAGGACCTAGGGAGGCCAATGGGCTGAAGTTGAGGCCTAGGGGCATTGGCGGTGGCGTGTGACTGTGAATCAGGTAAGTGTTCACACTGCTGCTGCTGTCTCTCTGTGTCCCACAACAAACTGTTCCTTTGTTCTCACTCCTCCTCCTGTTTGAAAAGCCCGGCAGCATACCGAGGGCAGAGCTATGGCTGGGCATTGTGTGATTGGTGTGTTGCCCGATGATGTCACCAAGGCATCGCCCCCCCCCCCCCAGCTGGGAATGCAACCTAGCAACACTGATCCCGGCTATCACAATTTGCCCAGTGAAGGTAGAGAATGTGCTGTGCAGAAGATAAGAAGCTAGTAGGTGGCATGGGGCTTAAGTTGCCAAATGTTGATTGCCTACAGACCAATGTTATGAATCTGGTCCATCCCTGACAACAGAAAAGGGCTTTGGCTGATCTGGGAGTGAGTTGGATGTATCAGTTGTAGTTTGAACAGATCAGGGGTATGTCCTATTTTGTCTCAAATTTACAATTAAAATGTTGGTAGGTATGGTATACATATATGAGGAAAGGTGAAACCCCTATTCCCCTATGAAAATCCTTACCTTGCCTCTATACTTGATACCTTAACTGTCTGAAAGTTACCACTCCTACAATACTTGCAAACTTCAGCAAACAAACTGAGGACGGTGCTCTTATGGGGGCACAGTCTGACATCCCTAGCCTAACATGGCTTTATCTGACAGCAGCAGTAGCCACAATATACAGTACTCGCCTCCAAGGCTGATGTCCTAGTGGACACTAGGGCAGTCATTCATACCAGCTCAATGTTACACTAGTGATCTCATTTTGCCCTTTATAGTCAATATAAAATTCCTTAGGAGGCAACGAGGGTTGCTGAAAAGTGTAATTTTGCAGGAAATAGCTGTCCTCTGCAAATCAAGATTCTTATAGAAGCTGCAACCTTCTATTATTGGTGCTACAAGCACGGTGATCTCTGTCATATATTGATCTGACATTGATTTTTGCAATATATAGCATGACAGACACTGCGGCAGTACGATTCTTTCATTTGAAATTAGAAATTTGCTTTTGGTGAAAATAGCCAACATAAATTAAAAAAAAGAGCATTACAGTACCATTAATATAGATACTGTAAAATCAGGCATCTGATTCTGGACACAACAGACACAGGTGAGACATGGTTTGAAGTACTTTAAATTTACTTTGGCTGAACGTGTAAAATTTGAGGAGGCTGTCGCTATTTCTGCACATCTTGAAAAGAAAAGATCTTTGAAAGAGATTTCATAGTGTCCTGTAAATAAACTTTAAAGACATTGGGGACCTGTTTTATCAGGTGAAATAGCTGACCCCAGAACTGTTGGATAATGTGGAACTTCACCCAAAATGGAATCTATCATTTATTTAACATCTAGCATGGAAAAATAATAAAAATGAAGTAAAGCATACACCATTCCATCCGAATCTTGACATTGGTCTTGGTGATGTGAGGCTTGCATGTAGCTGCTTGGCCATGGAAACCCATTCTATTAAACTCCTGTCACACAGTTTTTGTGCCAGTGGAAGTTCGGAACTCTTCAGCTATGACATTAGCAGAGCGTTGGCGATTTTTACGCACCATGTGCCTTAGCAGTCATTGACCCCGCTCTGGGATTTTGGAGTTGCTGGTGTTCCTAAATGTTTCCACTTTCGATTAATAACACTTACAGTTGACCGTGGAATATTCAGTAGGGATGAAACTTCAAGAACCATCTTATTACAAAGGTGACATGCTATCACAGTACCACGGTTGTTGCACTGAGCTCTTTAGAATGACCCATTTTGTATCACAACTGTATGTATTCTGCATTTTACTCTGACCCTCAGTGAATTGGCTCTAAATTGTTATAACAAAACTTACCTTTCCCCGCTCCAATGCTAACTTCTCTGTGCCACACATGTGGCACTTCCAGGTAGCGGGGCTCAGATCGCGCTGATTGGACTCTTACTTGTCACTCGTTCCAGCGCTGGCCTCTTAGTGTCGCGATTGGCTTTCCTGATGAGATCACATGATCTGATCACTGGTGCGGGAGTTTCAAATCTTCTCCTATATAAACCTGCACTGACACTTGCTTGGTGTCAGTGCAACTAGTTTGCTGTGCCTCTGACTCCCCTGTCGTTCTCTATTGCTGCATTATTCTTGGATCTCCTAGTGTACCAGTTATCACCTGTCTGACCAAGTCTTTGGAATCTCCTAGTGTACCTATTTGTCAGAACCATGTACCAGTTATTACCTGTCTGACCAAGTCTGTGGAATCTCCTAGTTCACCTATTTGTCAGAACCTTATACCAGTTATCTCCTGTCTGACCAAGTCTGCGGAATTTCCTAGTGTACCTGTCTGCCTGATCTTCTCGTACCTGTTCCCGGGTTGACTGACTACTCTCTCGGCCTGATATCCATGTACCAGTTCCCAGATTGTCTGACTACTCTTTATGCCTGATAGCCGCGTACCAGTTCCCGGTTTGTCTGACTACTCTCTAACTGATATCCGTGTACCAGTTCCCGGCTTGACTGACTTTTCTCTGCCTGATATCTGTGTACTAATTCCCGGCTTTTCTGACTATTCTTTGCCTGATATCTGTGTACCAGTTTCCGGCTTGACTGATTATCCTCTATTGCACCACATTGGTTTTGTTGCTATTCCTGCAGACACCTTCCTACTCCCATTCCAGCAGCGGTTTCTTCATTTCATTCTAGACCTCCTCCTGTGGTTCGGACTTTGTGTTACATCCTGAGGCAGTCCTGAGGGCCACGACCTGTGGGTTCACGACAGCTAAGTCCATCCCGTCTTGCGGCGGTTCTTGGTGAACACCGTTAGACTCTGCACCTCGGGTCTGCCAGCGCTAATCAAGGTTGATACAGGTACTCCTGAAGTTGTAACAATTGTATATTAGTCATCAATTAATTGGGTCTGTATTGTACACAAGCCACCATATAATGGACTCCATTTTGCACACAAGCTTACAAGGGTTCTCTAACAAACAGTAGAAGAAAAGTGGTAATATGTTGTCTGTTTAAATATGTGTTACTATGCACAAATGGAGCAAGGTTATTGTAGGTAATCAAGGGCTTGATGTACTGAATGCACCGCTTACTTCTAGCTATGCTGTACTCACATACAATTGTACATGAGTGGGTGGAATTAATGTATCATGATACAGTGAATTTGGTTAATGCTAAAATAAATATACACTGAATTGTGTGGTTTAGTTAAAACAACTTTGCTTCATCTATATGTAACAGGCCTACTTATTGACCTGTAAAATCCTTTTTTGCATTTTAATTACTATAATAAACTTGTTGTTATTATAACTGTATTTGTTGACAATGTAACATCCCCTCTGGTGTTGTTTTTCACACCTCCCAGTGTGCGGCCTGACACTAGGACCCTGAGGAGACACAGCAGGAATGTTGCTTAGCAGCATCAGGCTGGTATGAGCTGAGGGCATTAGAACCGCTGTGGAGAGAGTAACAACCCAGGACAGAGGGGAGGAGGTCCTGGGACCCCCCTTGTAATCTGGGGACCTGGTCCATTGCCTGCTGCCTCTGGGGGCCATAGTACAACAGCATTGACAATACTAGTTATATGGGACAGATTTCATAGATAAATTACCTCAGAAAGTGACAGGATGAAAGAAAGGAGAGGCAGCAGGCATTGAACGGGAGAGAGATATTACCGTTGCAGAGGATGGGAGAGAGATATTAATCCGCCGAGCATGGGAGAGAGATATTACACCCTGCAGAGGATGGGAGAGAGATATTACCCCCATAGAGGAGGGGAGAGAGATATTACCCTCTGCAGCGGAAGGGTGAGTGAACACTGCTGTGAGAGAGAGATGAGGGTGAGCTAGAGAGTTGCCATTTTGGATTTTAATGCCCCATTGATATTCTGTCCATGTAGCCCTTAAGAACTGTGTAGCAGGAGACAGGAGATGTATATAGGGACTGTACATATTTATATACAGTTATTTATTGATATCACTGCAACAGTTTAAGAATGTGCTGAAGTGAAGAAGGTGTGTAAAGAGTTTATTTTGCAATATAGAGGTGGTCTGACACCCAAATTATTAAGACATCTGATTGCACTGCACCACCAAGTTACATCACCTGTGTCCTCTTCCTCTTCATATAGACTCTGTAAAAATAACCTGCATGTGCGGGGACCCTCTGGTCATCTACATCCATGCCCGGAGCTAGCCAGGACTCAGAAGGAGGTGTACTGCCTAAACTGTGCATTTCAATACTACACACAGTGAAAGGGGAATACAACAACATAAATTCATTTTTTAAAAATTGACTAATAAAAATGAGTTAACAATGTGTTTCTTATATCACAAGTTTACATGGATGCAAAATGATTATCACTAAGATCTTGGGATCAATATCAAACAGGGTGCTATCTTCGTGGAGTTTCTATATTCTCCTTAGGTTTCCTTGGATTTCTCCTGCGGTGTCTATTTACCTCCCACAGTCCAAAGGTATACTGGTATGTTAATTGCCCTATGCGTAAATTAACCCTAGTGTGTGTATGTATGTTTGCTTGCTTGTGATAGGCAAACTAGATTGTACACTGACCTGGGGTGGAGAGTAATGTGAACGCATAAACATTCTCTGATTGCAAAGTGCTGTGTTTTTGCAACATCAAGAAAAGGTAATAATGATAATAACTACTAAAAACAGAATGAATATCTACTTGCACAAAGTCCCTGGATGAACAATATTTGCACGTTTTATCTCAAACCACTGATTATTATCTGTATAAGTAAAGGAATTGAAAAGAGGGAAAACACTTAGAAAACCATTTTCTCATAATGTTGCATTTTAAAGTCTGACTACATTCGATTTTTACAAGGAAATAACTGCTACCAATCATCATCAAATGACTCCAGGATAATATTGTCATGGGATATACTCTGCACAAGCAGACACATCATTACTGGTTTCTGACCACATTACAGAAGAATACAAAGATCTTCCTCCTTTATCTGGTACATGGTAGTCAATGAGCATGTGGTTTGTGTTAAGTATAAAACCACACAGTTAATATTTAAATATTATGACAATTTTTCCAAATTTGTAGACCACCTCCTTTTTTGCTAAAAAAAAAATCATTTGGTTTGTATCATTTGGTTTGTACGCCGACACTGGACTGTGAAGCAGTAGAAACGTGTTCTGTGAAGTGATGACTCACGCTTTTCTGTCTGAAAGTCAGATGGGTGAGTCTGGGATTGGCGAATGCCAGGAGAAGGTTATCTGCCTGACTGCATTATGTTAACTGTGAAGTTTGGTGAAGGAGGGATAATGGAATAGGGCTGTTTTTCTGGGTTTGGGCTAGATCCCTTAGCTCCAGTGAAGGGCAATCTTAATGCTTCAGCATACCAAGTCATTTTGGACAATGCTATTCTTCTAACTTTTGTGGCAACAGTTTGGGGAAGGTCCTTTTCTCTTCCAACATCACTGTGCCCCAGTGCACAAATCAATGACTACAAAGACATGGTTTGATAAGTTCGGTGTGGAAGAACTTTACTGGCCCGCACAGAGCCCTGACCTCAACCCCATGAAACACTTTTTGGATGAATTGGAACGGAGATTGCGAGCCAGGCTTTTTCATCTAACATCAGTGCCTGACCTCATAAATTTTCTACAGAATGAATGGACACAAATTCCCACAGAAACACTCCAACATCTTTTGGAAAATTTTTCAAGAAGAGTAGAAGCTGTTATCGCTGCTAAAGGGGGACCAACTGCTGGCAAATTCATAATCCAGTGCCCATTCCCTACTGGGCATTTACAGTACAGAGCCCAAGCCACTGCAACTGTTGTCATAATTGGCTTCTATCAATAAGAATTCAGTGTAGGACAGGAATATAAACAGAATCAGCAAATAATAGAGTTGGCTTTCACTTTATTGTCCTGCATTGAACACGACTGCTGAAGTCCAGGGACGGAGAGTTAAGCTTTTATCAGCCAGTAATAGTATAGACTAATAGAGGTTTTCGAGATCCGACAGAAGCATTCAGTCAGCCTTAATCAAGAGACAGTCTGACTCTTCTACCCCATGGTCGCACTAGATCTGAGCCTATTTGGCTTTCTCCAATTCCTGAAACTTCATCTGGGCTATCTCAAGTCTCCTCCCTAGAGATGAAAGTGGAAAGAGAGAACTTAATAACCCAAAAATAAAAATAATTGTTGCTTTGATTATATCATGTTTGGAGCATTCACTCTTGGGGCTAGATTTACTAAGCTGCAGGTTTGAAAAAGTGGGGATGTTGCCTATAGCAACCAATCAGATTGTAGCTTTCATTTTGTAGAAGGTACTAAATAAATGAAAGCTACAATCTGATTGGTTGCTATAGGCAACATCTCCACTTTTTCAAACCCGCAGCTTAGTAAATCTAGCCCTTGCTGTGGAGAGCTGCCCACAGTCTAAACGGTGTACACCATGTTTACTTTTTTTAAAGTGTCATATAGTGTAAGTGACATTATTCCTTCTAATAATTATTAAAGGGTTTGAAGAAATTAGTCAACCGAGACATTTTAGAATGTTGAATAATTACAGGATTCTTTATTGAAAGCAAAGTACAGATGAATTTCGCAGAGAGCAAACTGACAGAGATGTCTTGAAGAAATGTTACATGCTTGGTAAATAATTAAGCTTTAAAAATGAAAATGTGAAGAAATGTTCCTAAAAGGAAAGAAAAATAAAGACATAACATGCAGGGGACACCAATTTATCATTGCATCCTATATAGATGATGTTTTAAAATGAACTGTTTAATGGATATATGCTGGGATGTGTTACATTCATCAAATGGTTCTGAGTATACCATCTACTAAGCTTGGACATGTGTATTTATTTAGATTTGGAATATTGGTCTTCTACTTTGTTTTTCTATGTACTTGGGGTATTCAGAAGTTGAACTGCAGTCTTGAAATTCTTTGGGGCAATACAATAGTATCTTCTGCATATGTAATAAAGATTGTGTATTGTTGGACATGCTCAAAGTGAGCATTTTGTCACCTCTTACATCTTCTCCTAAAATTGTTCATGATTTTTACAAGCATGTCTAAGCATGTTTTCAGGCTCTACAGATCTTGGCAATTTTAATAATACATTTTTTTCCATGTTAACATGTAAATAATAAATGCATTTACAATTTCATGGTGATTTTTTTTTTATACATTACTAATTCAGTCGGTAACACGGTTTCCCAAAAAACATTAATTAATGAGGACGATTGTTTTATTTTTGACAAGATATTTAGAGATGTGTTGATGATGCATGCTAAAATTAATTTAGAAGACATGAAAGTAACTTTTACTTATTTCTTGTGTACACTTAACAATTCCCCCAAAACTTCAATTTTAAAAATTATTATGTATCCTATAAAATACAGGTAGTGATATAGATATAATGCCATAGCCCACTGAAATAATGTTTGTCTGGTTGGGCAATATTTACATACCACTACCTGGATGATGCTCTACCTGTTGCCAGTCACTCACTCATGCCACCCCCCCCCCCATTTCAGCCTCCCTCCTTCACCTATTCTCTCTAAGTCTCACTCCCTGTCTTGCATACACACCTCTCCTCTCTTGGCACATTCACATTCTACCTATTTAACTGCTCTTTATCTTGGTTTCTACATCTTGCCCTACATCCCCTCTCCTAGGGCACTATGTTCAGCCCCTTGCTCTGCACGCCTCCTCCCTTGGTGAATTCTTCAGCTTCTTTGGTCTCCACTATAACCTCTACACCAACAACACCCAAATGTACCTCTCCACCCCTTGCCACTCCCCATTCTTCCTCTATCACATATCCATTTTGCTCTCTGCCATCTTGTTCTGGATGTCCCAACGCTTTCTCATACTCAACATTTGCCAGATAGTGGCCTGTGTCTAGACAGAAATACTGTATCTAGTCAATGTTAGGTTGCCTGGTGTCATCCTGACGGAAATTGTGCTATTTATTTGTGAAGTGAGCAATAAAAGCACCATGTATTCAGCAAGAAGTTGTTCATTTATACATCACCAGAAGTGTATAAGATAATAGAATCAACAGGCTTGATATAGAGGTGCAACCCTTTCCCTCTCATTGCAGTGCCACCAAACCTGCTGTATAAAACTAAACCAAAAGAAAGGAGAGAGGGAAAAGTAGGCGCTTCTTAAATGAACAAAAAATGAGATATGATCAAATATATGTGACAATATAAAAGTGCTGAACATAGGTCCCAATATATAATTGGATAACATCTCTAACTTCCTTTCTAGAACAGTCTTGAGGTTATTTATTCTCTTTCTTGTCCACGTAAAAAAAAGTACATTTTACTACTTCACCATTTGTGGCTTCCTAAGTGGGTTGACAAGAAGAATCTTAAAAGTGTATGCTAGCATGAGTACAGAGGAACTCATTGAGATGCAGAGAGGAGATGATGATATTGCTATGTGTAGCAGTGTCAGTTTGGAGTGCAGCCAAGTCAAGTGCTGTTGGCCTGACTTGTTAATGAGACAGAAGTACAGGAGCATGGATGTCTGCTCTACATCCTGAAAGGAGCATGTGTGTAAAAACTGTTCACCAGTGAGTATCACGTCAGACAGAACACAGGACAGCAAAAGAGCAGAGATACCCTTCAGTTAAGTGAGATCAGAGCAAGAACAAAGGTCCTTATAGAATTGAAGCTGAAAGAGTGAGAGGAAGAGTGTCAATTTCAGAACAAGAGTGATGTTGCATAGCCATAGTTCATATAAGTATGTACTGTACAGGAGACAAAGATGTAATAAAAGGATGCTTTATTTCATCAGAGAGATGGTCTGGCACCCACTCATTTTGAAATCTATAATCATATTGCTCTATCATATCTGGGGCAGTTTCACTTTCAACTTTTAACTTGTTGATAAACCAGCATGTCCTGGACTTGTAATTGTGATTAAACCCATTTATTGGCTTGCTGGTTTGCATGTGTAGTAATCAGTGGATATATGTCAGACTCTACTAAATAACATAATGGGTTGATTTGGTTCTATCATTTTTGAAAGCATGACTTACTACATTAGTATTCGAGAAAAATATGTGGAGGGTACACGTTGTTTGTTCCCTGTAATATGAGTAGATAATTCCATGAATTAGTGTTATACTATACCCACTCAAGGTTATTCTACAACAATGGTTCCCAGATGCATTTCCATGCCAAACAGTACACGTGCAGTAGATATATTCCTGGATTCCAACTGAACAAATAGTAAAATTGTATACCATGCAACAGTGGTAGTTAGTTATTACTAATTGGTGCAAACATAGTGGGTGCAGGCAACTCATCCATTGCCTGTTATCTCAGTGCATGTGCAGTGAAGCCCTTAACCTAACTTCTAACTACATATGCAATACAAGACAATATCAATCACCACTGGAAGTTAGAATGTATTATTTTAGACGTTATTGCCAAATGTAACAATAGCTTTATGACAGAGATGAGATATATGAAAAGGATAGAACATAAGCTACATTAAGTAGTTAACCACCAGGGTATTCAGGACTGATACTGAACCTCTGGCCTGCTTCAAACATGCAGTTAACATGGAGGCAAGACAAGTTGTAAGGTCATTACTTAACTTTACAGCCTGGCTGACATTTACAACTTTGCTGACAGATACAGGTGGTCTTCAAGGGTGAGTGAAAAGAACATTTTTACAACACAATTGCAAAGCTTCTATTTTTCACACAATGTTAGGAGAACCAGTAGCTATAGACATTGAGGGTCCTATGTATTACACCTACACCTATCGCCCTGTTTTAATATTATTGCTCAGCGTATGCAGGGAATCCCAGTTTTTGCTCAACAACTGTAACAAAAAAAGATCCATTACTGGGTCATTCCACATCAGATCACCCAAAAAAACATGAAATGTCCACTACCCGTCTCAAATTGTTTTGAATTTTTTTTAGTTAAAAAATTAAAGACCGTTACAACAAGTTCCAAGCAAAGGAAAAATAATGAGATTGTTGACTCAACTTCAGTTAAGGACTTAAGTTATGTTAATGGTTTTAAATTTCATGGTTTCTTGTGTTAATAATGTATGTGGTACAACAGTAATCGAACATCAACTTCCTTATTTTTTTTCTCCACTATGAAACAGAGTACCTGGCTGATTTTTTTGTGTGGTAGTAACGTATACCTTTTTTAAACACCCCCAAAAAAATGGGATCCCTAATGTCAATTGAATCTAGCGTTTTTAATTCTATTAGAAAAATGTGTATTTTTGCCGTAAAGCAAAACATGAGGCAGATAAAGTAATTTGGTTTGGATTTTTGGATTCAGGAGGAAAAGTTACCTTAGGGGTCCAAATTTTGTGTCGATTCCTTAATAAACACCTGCGGTACTTCAAATAAACTGGATAAAGAAGCCGTGATTAGTAAATTATTTAATAAATTGAAAAATCAATATTTAATCAACTAATTGTCAGACAGTAGAAATACTTGGCAGAAATAGTTGTTTTGACATCCTCTCTTAACTAAAATTTTTTAATAGAAATCTGAGATGGGTGGTGGACAACCCTGGTTGAACTGACATGGAATGACCCTACTGTAACAAAATAAATAAAAGCTTTCTTTAAAAATATTAAATAAAAGCTCCAAAAATGTTGCAATTGGGCCTTGCGATTAAGTCTCATAACCCTCACCTACTCAATTATAATGCACAAACCAGTAATGTAAATAACATCAAGTGCAGACTTTCCAACTTGATCCACATCACCTGTTACTGATATTTTCATAATGCCATTACCTGGGCTAAATTAATTGATATTGATAGAAAAAGGAAAATAAGGGAGAAATAGCAGTGGAACATTTTATGCAATTGGTCATGTTGGACGGTCATCAAATTAGTAACAGGCACTCTTATGCTGAATGGATATAGTTGTCACCACATAGTACATTGTGCAACAAAGACAACCTGGTTTTAGATACTGGAGAGCTCAATTTGCTCTAGCTTCAGGAGATAACCATCTAGAGGTAAATGTTATTGTATAATATTATAGTATATCAGCTTTCTCCTTATTATCATAGACTTGTAAGGCGCCACAGTGCTCCACAGCGCTGTACATTAGGGAAAACTGTACATACAGAAAACAAGGACAGAGAAGGTAGACAAAATAAATGCAGACATGAAAACAAAAGGTATGAAGAATCGTGCTCACTAGAGAGCTTACATTCTAAGTGGTATAAGGCACATATATATATAATTTTTATATCATTAGTGGGATGTCAAGGATTTTGTACATCTGCATATATACTTTGAACAATAAATTCCCTGAAAGAAAATCTATTTACTAATCAGCATCATCGCTTTTTTGTAAAGCACAGATTCTGACAAATCAGCACACAAACTCACATTAATATAATAACAAACCATACAGGTACAAATTACAAATATGAATCATACAAGTACTATTACAAGTAGCAAATATACAGGTACAAATTTCTTAGGTGCAAATTTAAAAATAAAGACATAAAATCACATAAATGCAAGTTAAACATAACACATTGAGTACATTTAAGGTAGACAAAGGAGAAGCAGGCACGAGGCAGGGTAGTGAGGGCCATACTTGTAGGAGTTTGTAGTCTAAAGTACTGATATATTTGTTTGTTTTGCACAGCAACTTTATATGCTGTACTTGTAAATTCCTGATAATAAATAGTTAAAACACATTGTCAGCACACACCATGGGGCTTACACTGATTATTTCCAGGTTGTTTCCAGGTTGGGTGCCAGAATTATCCTAATACTTCAGGCTGGTGACAGGTTAAAAAAAATCTGAAAGAACACTCTCTTTCATTGCTTTGCACTTTGATGTTTATTTGATGCTATTCCCTCTGGAGCCCTCTGCTTGTCACACATATAGCGCAGTGTAGGTGGAAGCTGGGGGGAGAAATATGCACATTATCTGAAAACTAAAATTTTTCAGCATTTTTGCATCTGCGTTCATAATTCCTAACCGTTACATGACACTGAGACTGCCATGATGAATGCTCTATGGTGAGCAGTGACAGATTGTCTTTGGTATTAAAGCAAGGACCCCCTACAAGTCTACAACTACTTATTTGACTGGGCCCCTAGAACAGTGCCCTCCTCCCACTCCTGGACTTGTCTATTATGTGTGAAAGCATGCACAGGCATACAGTTATGAATGCAGATGGAAAGGGCAGCAAATCAAAGTGGGAACCTCCTAATGTGTGATTTTAACTAAGTAGATACAAACTGGAATAATGAAACTAGTAGGTCTGCCAAGAAATCAGGTTTTCCTCTGTTTTAAAAGACAGATGCTTTTCTTGAGTGGTGGAGGAACCAACATGAGGATGAGCGAAAGTGAATAATAGAACTAACATTACATTAATCACATAAGTAAGAGGACATCTAATATCTAATATATACAAGCCTAGCGGCGTGTGTTAGTGTGTGTGTGTGTGTGGAAAAAACTATTTTCTCAGAAAGGGCTCATCCAATTGACCTGAAATTTGGTATACTGACATTATTTGACAAAAAAATTATAATAGTGAAGTCAGTTAACTTTCATCATCCCCCCTTCCCCCCGTGGGAGGGGTAGTAAAGGCTAAATTTACGAGTTGAGGGCTCAAACTCTTTTTCGTGAGGTAATTTTACCTCATGAACACACATGCGTAGTATACTTAACACAGTGAAGAAACCTGATGAAAGCACCATATGCATGGATGTCATTACTGTGCTACCTGCCTTCCTAACAACTTGGCAAACACCTACTATTACTACTCACGCCTTCCTAACAAGTAGTTACAGCACTGTAAGTAGTGACAGCACTGAAAACGAATGTGATACAAGCAGAAGTTTTGACTGGCTCTGCTGAAGGAGAGAAGGTGATAATAGCTCGGATTGACTTATGTCCATCTGAAACAGGACTGCCGTTTAAGCTAAGACGGCGGCAGTTCCCTTTGAAGGCGGCATTTGCTATGCCCATTAACAAGTCACAGGGTCAAACACTTGACCGTGTGGGTATTTATTTACCAGAGCCTGTGTTTGGTCATGGACAATTGTATGTCGCATTTTCACGAGTACGTAGAAGCAGTGATGTGAAAGTGCAGGCTATGAATACTGCCCTTCAAGGAAGACTGATTGAGCACAGCGATAAGGTGTTTAGCAGAAATGTTGTGTATCGAGAGGTTTTAGAACAGTAAGATGATGGAGATTAAGGATGTGGTGATGAAGATGAAGGATGAGGTGATGGAGAAGAATGATGAGGTGGTGACATGTGGACAAAACCACGTTAAAAAAGGGCGCTTATGTCGGGAAGTAACGATCTTCCCCTGAGGAGGCCTGGCCTAGCCCCAAATGCATGACAAGAACCTTTTTAATACCTTTAGTAGCTTGATTTGACTAGAATGCATGAGTATCATGCACGGGTTAACTTGTTTAAACATAAGTGATTAGACTGTGATAACATTTGCCTTTGGAAGGGCACTACAATATTATTATACTCCCATTGAGGTGAATGTAAGTTTTTTACTTATGGTTATAAATACTTATGGTTATTTCATTAAAGGTAAAATGAACATATAGTAAAAGAAACAGCTCAAATCTGTATGCAATTAAGATCTTGTTAATATCACTTTATGAGCATTCCTTGAACACTGATTAATACCAAAAAATAAAATGAAAATGTATTTGCCAAATAAAACCTTTCAAAAATATCTAAGACACTAGAACAAATCTGGAACACCCAGTACTTTAAGAACACATCTATTAGCAATCAAGTTTAAAAAAGGAAAATTACCAGATACAGATGGTATTGTTTATCTTTGATAATAAATTGTAAAATTAATATTATTTCTACATCTGGTATACTATCATTTAATGGAGCAATCATTGCACATTTGACAAATAGATTTAAAAAGTAAGAAAGTACCCTCAAAGCACTTTCTACTACCAATCTAAACCCAATCAATATTCTAAAGACAATAAATATTTTCAAATAAATATATAATGGGTATATATTAAGGATAAATGAATCAAAGAAACATAATTCACGTTTGTATTTCTCCCAAGTCATTTTACCAATGGCAATTATGCAATTTAAGCAAAATAGCCAGCCAAGAGGCATGTTCCCCAAGCTTATGAATTTTTTTCTTCACGGGGCTAATTTTATAAATGATACTAATATGCGCATCTATAATATAAACAGTTTAGAATCAAATGTGCTGTTAGTGGGTTGGAGAAGAGTATTCCTGTGAGTTGTGACTGGGGTATGAAATGATTGGTTGGAGACCTAGGCTAACAGTAGAATGATTACTTTGAAGGTTTTCAGCTATCCAAGTATGAAAACTAATAGCAAACTAAGCAGCTAACCTGGCACAAAAAGGACCTCAAATGAAAGAGAAAAGCCAATAGGTTGAGTAACATTTAATACATTGGCGAGGACAAAAATTTTCAAAAGGCATGCTCACAGGTATTGATAGCATGTTACAGTGGTTAGTGCAATCTCAATCTATAGTATAATTCCTTTTGCAGGTGGAACACAAATCATTCTAGATAAGTGACTAAGGGGTTAATTTACTAAGCGGCGGTCTGTTGAAGTCGTATAATTGGATGAACGAAAGTATATTGGTTTAATATTGGTTTGCCGTGCATATTGCGAAGCGTACGCCACGTGTTACGTGACGTGGTGCGTTCGCACGGTAAAATACGCACGCACACACTCGCATTACAACAGTTAGTTATTTATATAATTTCATATTGGTTCTGTTACACTGTAATTCAGGAGCAGATAGTATTCGGTTTATTATTAGTCTATATATATATATATATATATATATATGTATATATATGTATATGTTGATTATATGTACATTGTAGTGTTATTAAAGGTTTAAGTAATAGGAAAGGTGTCATGCCTGATATCATATTGAAGCCCTAATCATCAGCAGCTGTCCGGTGCAGTCGGCGAAGAGATCGCACATTGCATACTTTAGTTATTGATATTAGAGAGTAAAACCTTTGTATGATACTGGCTATGAAAAGGAGCAGACCCCCTGGAGAGAAGACCCCCACCTTTGGATTCCTTAGATTGAATCAACCTATTACCTGTCTGGCCTGGACCCACCCAACGTCTGGACCTATAGAAACAATCTACGTCATCTCTATTGTTCACAATGAAACACTGACTGTATATATATTAGTTGCATCTCACTGGGGCCTCAGTCAACTCTGACACAATATTCTATACAGAATATTGTCCATCGGGTCCCGTGGGTGCGCAAGCGATTGCATTGGTATGTACTTATCTTTTGGTATTGGCTGTGCTGTACTGTACTTTATCTGATATAATAATGTATTGAATTATTGACTATTTACATCTGTTAAAAATAAATCACTTTGTGCTTTGGACACACATTCAATTGATTGGGCAATGCTTATTTTAAAACGATAGAATTACTTTAATAATATGGGGGCTCGTGAGTTAGGAATTACGTTACCGGCAGGTATGCAACGCTTACGATATTCGGTTCCTCAACAAAGGGTGGATGGACGGACGCGTCGTATAAAGCAGGAAAGAACGTAATACGTCTAATACCTGTGGTTCACTGTGTGTTGCGAAACCGAATGTCCGTTGTTGCATAGACTGAAGGAACGCTAATTAGAATCTAGGGACAAGAAAGAAAAATGTTTCTTTTTATTGTCGTTTTAATGGTTTAAAGTGTATTGCATTGCTGTGCGTATGTGTACTTCCTGCTGTGCATACGCAAACTTCCGGTAGATTTGCCACGTGGTTGAACAATTGTTTTGATAGTTATTATACATGCATAGTATAATTACTTGTGAAAGCCGCTGAGACATTATTACTATTGTTGGGAACTTTTGATTTTCTGCGCAGAAAAGGTGTATAGTGTGTGATATTGTAACGTAGATACACTGTTTTATTGTTGAGGTGCTCAGTTGCTGTCTGACGAGGCGGATTGCCCAACTGAAGGACGGTATACAGGGCAGGTATACCGAATGCGAAAACTGGGTTTTCGCAAAGCGCTACCAATAGATCGCAAGGTTTGCTAATAATTAGTATTGGTAGGCAGTGCGATCCAATCGCACCGTTAGTGCGAATTGGTGAAGCAGCTAGGAGGAATTATACTGGAAAGGCAGGTTGATTGTATCGACTTTGCGCTCCCAGCGATAATAAACTCAGCAGATTTTTGTGGTTGAGCCAGGGTATCGAGGAGCTGATAGCCCTTGGGGCCCACAGTGATATTTCTGTATTAGGGACCCTCGCCAGGGGCGAGAAAAGCGAGTGAGCGCGGCTAAAGGAAATACGTTCACCGAGGATTATAGATCTCTAGCGGTGAGTATAGCAACAGAGTTGAAATTATTTGGTGGAAAGAACAGAGCATTGCGGTGTGTCTGTGTTTCACATTTGGCCGGAAGGAACAGAGCATTGCGGTGTGTCTGTGTTCCGGGTAGAAAGTATATTGTGCAACATGGGTGCTAGGCATACGCTAGCCAGTTTACTGCCTAAGGAAGGTCTTATTGAGTCAGCGAGGTTTCTTATGTGTGCAAAATATGGTGCATACGCAACTGTGTATTGTGACACGTGGGTCGAAATGACCAAAGAATGTGATAGGCCTTTCCCAACAACAGGGAGTTTTAATGCAGAGGTGCTAAATACCGTAAAAGATAAAGTACGGTTGATTAAGTCAACGAAAGTGAGAAATGCACATAATCATTGTTTAAAATCGTGGCAAATGGAAGGTAACACGTGGCAGAGCAGCGAACGCACAGCGGAAGTGAGTGTAAGGAAAAACACGTGTTCAGCGGAAGTAAGCGTACCGGAAACAAGCATTCCGGAAGTGTGCGTTGCAAAGCGTGGCGAACTGAGCGCAAACACGCCCCCGATAAATTCGGTCGGGGCGGGCAGTACAGCCAATACCAAAAATGTAAAAACTGTAACTAGTAACTTGTATGTTGTTTTAAGTAACGTTAAAAGTAATGTTTCAGGACAAAGAAGAGGAACGGTCCCACCAGCAGGGGCAGCTGCTGAAAGTGGTGAGAGTAATGAAAAGGTTAACACAGGGGGAGACATCCATTTTACTGCAGCAGCAATTTCAGCAACTAGTTTCAGTGATTTGGTAGACTTACATCCTGTCTGCACAGCAGCAGTTCCCAATGGGAAAGCAGACAGGAATAGTGATGTTCCCTTAAAACATGTAGCAAAACATTGTGCAGACATGACAGGGACGTGCTTCTACTGCCATAAGAAGGGACACATGAGTAGGAACTGTGTAGAGAGAAGAATGAATACCTGGGTTGGAAATCACATAGACATCCACAAAGGAGGCGTACACTTCTCTCAGAGGTTCCCCTTTAATTGATTGCACACTCTGTAACAACTAATATTCTGGGGGAGAAATATAGCCGACTCTAGAGTTAATCTGTGGTGAGCATTAAGGTGCAAAATGTAGAAAGAAACTTATTTTTTTTAAAGTAATCTGTGTTGATTTTGTTTGTTCGTTTTATGTTGTCACATGTTTGTTTTCCTAAATCGCTAGCCCACGGCAAAGAATAGAAATGTTTGTTTTGTTTGCTGTTTTAAGATAACTATCTTGTTTTTCTTTTCACAGATAAAAGGGACACAAAAGAAGTATAGACAAGTGTTTAAAAGGGGTGAGATAGAGAAATAGAAGAATTACTCTTGAAAGACTAATTAACAATAGACAATTGGAACACTCTTTTGTTTTAGGCTGCAGTGACTCATGATAATTTGTTTGGCTGAGAATCATTATCCAACAATGAAGTATGTACATACTTTGCTCCAAAATATCGTTTTATGTATTTCAGAGAAAATATGAGTCACTAAGAGTACATTTTCACATTTCTCTATTATAAGTTAGAAAAGTCCGTTGAAAAGGTATGTAGTCAATGAGATACCGAGTTCTTAATGAACAAATGACGGACGACACTGGATTGCACTGTTAAGACCCCCTAGTCAAGTATGGGGAGGGGTCATAGTTAGCAAATAGCTAAGGGGAACAGTGGAATGAATACAGCCATTTCCCCATAGAGTCAGAGTCCAATCCAGCTGTCATTTTGTTGTAAAAATCTCCCTTTCTACATGTATGTTTGTATTCAAACCTTTGTATTCCCATCATTCATTGCTTTCCTATTTCTCATTCTTTACACAAACGCTAGTCTCTCCCCCTACCTCTCTCTCTCTCTACCCCCCTCTCTCTCTCTCTCTCTCTCTCTCTCTCTCTCTACCCTCTCTCTCTCTCTCTCTCTGCTCTGGTAGAGATAAAATCTGACAGTCTCAACAATGGGGCTAAAACATATTTTTATGTTTTTACATAAGACAAATTCAGAGATACACACACTAGATTGATATGAGTTACAGAAACAGTCAGGGGTTTTGTTTTCATGTGTATAGAAACTGCTGATTTTAAGCAGAAAGGTTCTGTTGTGGAAATACGATTCATGTGTTATAGATTGCATATCTGTTTTGTTTTTTTTGTTTTGGCTCGTGCCTCCTGTACAAAAATGTGCCTTTATATGGATGCACAAAGGGTGGGCAGGACATGAGGACAGAAGAATGCTAGAGGATAGGCATACAGATATGCATCTCTGTATAGAACATTGGAGTAGGATTTTTACCACAAGATACGACATAATGTGAAACCCTAGAAAATGTAGAATTTTCATGTTTTATATTTTTCACTGTTAGACAGACATGTACTGGATACTGTTATATTTGAAGAAAGTGTTATAGAAAGAGACCCCTTTGCCTTTCCCACTTAGTCAAGTAGCTGAATATGAGGTACTGAGAATGACATGTGAGTTGGCAGAGGGAAAATCGATTGATATACATTGGTCTTTAGCATTTTTTCTAGTCTAGAGGGCGATGTTGAGGTGACTGAGAAATCGTTTTATAGCAATACCAGCACATGATTAGGACATTACATAGAGGACTTTATACAGTGACACAGTTGCCAACTGAAGTAGCTGCTAGTAAGGTCCACACTTACATGCACAACCATACAGGGCTGTCACACCAGGGAGAACATAGCTGTCAAATAGACAACAGGGTTTTATGTGACAGCTAACAAATCTATGTTTTGTTTGTTTTTCGTTGTATTGTTTTAGTTTTAAAAAGGTGAACACACACACACATGCACGCATACACATATTGGTTAATATAGGAAGATTTGTGTTACCTGAAGGATAAACTGTCTGGAAGGTGAAGAGATGTGGTGAGGAGTCTGGTGGACTCTGGAGAGATGGACAAGGTAGACTAATATAGCCATCCCATATCCCTCCTGCTGATGGGTTTTCCTCCAGGTAAAACAAATGCACGTCATCCAATTACCACCATGCAGGATCCTCAAGTATACACAGGTGTACCAATGAAAAATGTCTGGGTAGAGGTGTATTGAAATGTGTCTAATGTATTACTGTATCATACTCAAAGCTTTTGTTATTAAATGTGATAGTCCTAGAGTTATAATAGATGATAGGGGTATTCATGTTATTGATAATAGATGTATAATGTATGAGTAGTGGTAACAAATCACATACTTTCAATTAGCCATAAACCAGTGTGAACATAAAGTAGTGGTACTCGGTAGAATGAATTGAATAGAATAAGAGTTGGAACTTGATTGAAGTGCCACTAGTCCTTTCCCGCTACCAAGAGATCACCCCTGGGCAGACTCCTAACCTGTCAGTTTTTGAAATGTTCTCGACCCCTCGTGAGATGAGATTGTAACTGGGAGGCTAGGTTAGACCTTGAGAGAAGGTAAATAGTGAGACAGCAACCGAGAACGTCCAAAACACTGTTTCCTGAAAGGTCACACTAACTGTCAGGATGTTGGATCAGGAGAGTAAGTTGTGGAGCAGTAATTTCTTAAGCTTAGGTTATTTGCCAGACAGGTACCAGATGTAGGCTACCAGCCTCACGGCTTCAAGGGTAGCAGAGACACACTGGTGCCCATACCACCCACTGCAGAGGGGCCAACACTCAGAGAAGGGTCCAAGGGCACTCATGAGTCTGTACTGAAAGGCCTCGAATGCAGTTAGTAGCACCTGAGCCAAAGGCTAAGACTGTTGTCCAGCATGAAGTTGTAGTTTATCCTCTTTTGTGTTCTCTCATTTCATTCTCTTATCAGGGCGGTTAATTCTTTTAATTATTAGCAGGTGACAGAGACTGGTTCGGGTAGTGATAAGGAGGTATTGGGGAGGAAGAAGTTAGTAGCATAATCAGTCCAGTCAATTACTCTATTCAATTCAGGGGTAAAGGAAAATTTGGAAACCTTGGAGCTTGGAGAAAGTGCGAGGGGCTATTGTCTGAGTAGCATTACGTCCGTAAGTACGGCGACCCCATAGTTAAAAAAAAAGAGATACACCCAGCGATGCCAGTCCAGTAATATCCGGACTCGAGCAGGCATCCTTGAGAATGATTATCATTCTTGGGAGGGTAAGGTTTTAGACCAAACAAAGTGCTGGGCGTGCTCACGCGTGCCTCAGTGATTATATCAAGTAGGATTAGTTCTCTTTCCACTAAATATTCTTGAGGTACCCGAACTATGGGTGGGAGGTCACTAGGGGAAAAAGTAGGACACCTAGGTCCCTTAGTCTGAAGTCTCCCAATGCTTTACAAGCCAATCACTGTTAAATCTGGGTATTGGGAGACTGGGAAGAACGAACAGACAATAGCCCGCCCACAAGTGTTGATGAAAAGAACTGGTGACATTATTAGATGTGTGTATATTAACGCAAGCTGAAGGAGATTGCATATGACATTATTGATAGACATAGGATGATGCTATTGATGAACATGAAGTGTTTAAATGTATTCTGAGCTTAAAGACATGCGTTGGACAGAAGAACCTGTTAAACTTGAAGAACTGTAGTAGAGAATTCTGTATAGCTGATACACGTTCTACTGTACCATGTACCTTTCCAAATAATGTATTAAGTGTTTTATTGCACCCTCGAAGGGCATACAAAAAGTTATCTCCAAGCTCCAGAAGTGTACGGTTTATAGTAAAAGAACAAGTCGTTTAGAGGATTAAGACTCTCTCTTATGATAACTTGTTTAGATCTACAAACAGTGTGGACATACACCAAAGGGGATTGGTATTACATAACAATGAAACGTGGTACTGAGATCCTGCTTCTAACATCTTTAAGGTGATAGTTTATTGTACTATCAAAGGGTGGACTGTTGAAGTCGTATAATTGGATGAACGAAAGTATATTGGTTTAATATTGGTTTGCCGTGCATATTGCGAAGCGTACGCCACGTGTTACGTGACGTGGTGCGTTCGCACGGTAAAATACGCACGCACACACTCGCATTACAACAGTTAGTTATTTATATAATTTCATATTGGTTCTGTTACACTGTAATTCAGGAGCAGATAGTATTCGGTTTATTATTAGTCTATATATATATATATATATATATATATGTATATATATGTATATGTTGATTATATGTACATTGTAGTGTTATTAAAGGTTTAAGTAATAGGAAAGGTGTCATGCCTGATATCATATTGAAGCCCTAATCATCAGCAGCTGTCCGGTGCAGTCGGCGAAGAGATCGCACATTGCATACTTTAGTTATTGATATTAGAGAGTAAAACCTTTGTATGATACTGGCTATGAAAAGGAGCAGACCCCCTGGAGAGAAGACCCCCACCTTTGGATTCCTTAGATTGAATCAACCTATTACCTGTCTGGCCTGGACCCACCCAACGTCTGGACCTATAGAAACAATCTACGTCATCTCTATTGTTCACAATGAAACACTGACTGTATATATATTAGTTGCATCTCACTGGGGCCTCAGTCAACTCTGACACAATATTCTATACAGAATATTGTCCATCGGGTCCCGTGGGTGCGCAAGCGATTGCATTGGTATGTACTTATCTTTTGGTATTGGCTGTGCTGTACTGTACTTTATCTGATATAATAATGTATTGAATTATTGACTATTTACATCTGTTAAAAATAAATCACTTTGTGCTTTGGACACACATTCAATTGATTGGGCAATGCTTATTTTAAAACGATAGAATTACTTTAATAGGTCCTATAGAATCAACCATTCCCAGTGCTTTGAAGTCATTTTCTTCAAACGGCAATTTTATTAAAGACAAAACTTTTTAGATTTTATCAATACCGGACTTACCACCTGGTTATTTGAAGGTAGGCTTCCACCTTGTAAATAAGGGAATGGGAACTTAGTTGGTTTGACTATTCATTATTGATAAGGTTGAACCAAGTTGAGCGCCATTCTGCTGTTATATATATATATATATATACATACATACATACATACATACGTGTGTGTGCATGTATGTTTTTTTAATTCATGTTTATTATTATTTCAGAGTTCTGAATTGTCTAGCTAATATGAAGTATATACACTGTTAGGTATTACTAAGCTTCTAATTGGTTGTGCTTAACTTCTGGCTGATCTAAGATGTATTATTTTGAGTATGCAAAAAATGTATGGGAATCAAATTTGCCATATTTAGACTTATATTTTTTCAACGAGACTAGTAATTTTGAAACAGTTAGTTGCTCAGTTGGACACCATAATCTCTATGACACCATGAATGGTACTATATTAAGTATATATCATGGAGATACAGTAAATAATGAACAAGTTGGGTATATAAACTTTGTTTAATATATAGGTGTGGAACCACAGTCTTCCTGCCTTACATCATTATTATGTGCTACTCTTTGCTATGTTTCTATTCTTTCCATGAATATAATTAATACCTCATGTTTTTATTTTTCCAGGTGCATACAAATTTGAACTGGGGATTTGTCAAAGTGTTTGGGTTAAAGCAGAGCTCCCATAGTGTTGTCCAGCCAGACACCTTTACAAAGCAGGTAAGGACAATCAACTGCATGTCAGAATGAGGCATTTACTTTGGGGTGTACCTGGCACAACTATGAAATTCAGATGTCGCAGTTTTCGTTATCACTTCCAAATATTTCTTAATGTTATTCTAGCTATCTGCCCAGTATGTAAGCGATTGTTTGAGTGTGGTGTGAAAGGCAATCTTTTTATAACTCATTATAATATACTGGCTTCTTTGACAGGTACTAAGAGGTCTTACGGAAACACATGTGTGATTTCAATGCATAGAACTTGATTTCCATATGTTAATATTTATAGACTGTACAACAGTCAAGGCTCATGATACAATTTTTAGTCTGAGGGTTTTATTATCTCCTACCCAACTTGTTTAATAGGGTAGGAGCTAATAAAATAATGACAATAACATAACAGGAATGTTCTCTAAAACTGGAAAACAGAAAATATTTTGGTACTGGTGCTGCAGTTGTTGGTCTCTAGGTTAAGCTAGGTAGGTGGAGGTTTTTTGGACGATTATCGGGTCAATAACCCGATAAAAAAATTGCTCGGCCACATATCGTGTTAGTGTGTATAATCACACGATGAGTGACAATCGTTCCAAAATGCTGATTGTTATTTCATTTGGTTGGTCGTACTGTTTAATAATCTCGTTCCAATCACCTTCTGGTCATGTAGTGTGTGTGCACTCATGATCACCATCTCCATAGAGTTTTACAGAGTCATATTCTTTTCAGCCGATGCCGGCAATGAACATGGAATAGTTTGTTTGTTCATTTTGATACCGATAATTTTGTTTCCGAGTCAGAGAAGCGAAATTTGTAAGGATATATGGAAAGCTATAACAAGGCGATTTTACATGAAAAAAACAGTCAGTATTTAACTTATGTGCAAAACAGAATACTAATTTGCACCCCTTGCATTGTAACATGGTTTTGTCCAGGAGACTTAAATAAGAAATTTCTTAAGTTAAGATCCTTAATGAATCAAGCCTTAGGTTTTTATATGGTTAAGGAACTTCTGCTATACTTATAATTTACAATACTGTGTATATTATTACATATATATATTGTTGATTAAAACACAGCTACTACAAGATGTAAAGCATTTCAGATTTCTACAAAGACTACAATGTTTATAATGAAACATTTATTGAAAGACTGTTCTGGTATTTGAGAATGAATGCATGCAGTATGTACATATTAAGGATATTAGTATCAACTGACTGCCATTACACTTTCCTCAAAATCTTTTCAGACAGAAAATTGAAGCTTTGCAAATGAAATAAAGAAAATGTTTCCTCTTCATTAAACATGTTGCTCAAATTTCCCTTGATTTATTAAAAACCCTCTAATCTATTGAACCCACCTCACATATTGATTTTCCCCTTTTATTACTTTCATATGTTAGCCTTTATCTTAAGAGCAGAAATATTGTTCATAATAAAAGTTTCCCTCAAAAATTATATTGTTGATGACCAATAAGTAAGGCATATGCATTTATGGCTCTGTTTGCTGTTGACCTTGCATGTCTTAGTAGTAGACTGTTCATCTGTGCCTTATCATTGATGAACAATCATTAGTTTGATAAAATGAGTCCTTAGTTTTTATTCCAGTAATAACATTTAAAATAAGATCTGTTAAAACATAAAAATAAATCAGACAAGACTGGCACAGGTTCACTAGCAAGTCCTACATAAGACATTTTGTGACTGGATCAAAATAAAAGGATTTTAGCTCCAGAACTATGTATTGGAACCTGAACACATTTCTATCTAAAATTTATAGAGCAACAATTAATTCATGCCATTTCCTGAGTTTTTCTACTGCATCAAACAGCTGTCTTCAAATATAAGAACAAAATATTCTGATGTTACCCTGGGACCCATCCCTCACCTGTTTATGGAAGACTCTTTCCTATTATGGGGGACGAAGACCTGAATGGGTTTGAGGATATTTAAACGCTGGGTTCTTGTAAACACAGGTCATTTACCTTAAATGGTTAAGCTGAAGAAGGTTTAAATAGCCAATGGGAGCAAAGGGCAGAGTGTCCATAGCAATCTTCAGTCCATCTCACAGGAAATTGTCAACCTTTCTCTCAGGAACATCCTCCCTCCCTTGTTGTTATTTTCTATTATATTATTGTTGATCATTTTTGCTACTAACCTTCTTTTGTCCTTGCATTTAGTAGAGGCACAGTAGGCGGGAAAGTGGTGCAGGCAGCGGTTAATACAGGGCATAAGTTTGTATTGTTGGCCGCAGGGGTCTTGCTCCCTTCGATCCTGTTTTTTTAGGGGGTCATCTGTGCAGGTGCCCTGGATATCCTTTTCCGAAGCGTACCCGTGAGGCCAGAGGAGTTGGCGTCTTTCTGACGCCTTAAGGTTGCGCAATGGATGGATTGGCCAGCTGGCCATTCCTTTAAGGTTCTGTATAAGGTTTTGGTATTGACTGAAGCTTGCCTGCATCCACTTTCATTGCCACATTCTTTACTTAATTAAATACACTTTGACCTTAGTTCACCAAAGTTTAATTCTGGGGTCTGTGTCATTATTTCAGGTTTTGATATATTGTTGAAATTTTAAGACATTTGAAGGGAGGGACAATGTGTTGGAGTAAGCCCATTGTGTTTATAGAGACTCAGTGTAAAGCTTTATCATTGTCCTTAGATTATAGCTGTTGTAGTGACTCTCAGCTTTGTATCTTTTTCTAATTCAGAGAGTGGGTTTGCACCTAAAGTTTAATTCTCCCAGTTCTACATATTTCCATTTCATCTACGTCTCCTTATATACATTTTAGCCAGTTCAGTGTATATCCCTGTATGTCTAAATGTGAAAACTGCCCACATTAAGCCTATGTGCAAGTGTGAGTGGTAAATATGTAAAGGGAAGATAAATTCCATATCCCCCTCACTCTGGGCATCTCCCTATTACTTGTTCCTTAATGGCTCACATATATCATGTATCACACCTTAATCAACAGTCCTTGTAATGAGCATATGGGTGAGGGAATGTTTTCAATATGTCGACTCACCTGAACTATTACATATTGCTGATTCTAAACATGGGTTAGTTATAGTCTCAAAGACCCTGATATAGTGATATGTATCAGCTAACAAATCCATAATACTATTATGGGTATAGGCCTATAATAGTGGTTGTAGATACAAGAGATCTTCATAAATACCTTTGAAGTACTAGTGTAAGAATGTAAAAAACAATATATATTATATATTCACACAGTGGCTGGGCGGTACTTTTTAATGTTTAATTGAATTTTATGTTAGTAATGTTTCATTGATTTTGTGTTTGTACTTATTCATGTGACACTTATGGGCAGATTCAATTCTTAAAATATCCACATGAGGTGCCTCTGGAACAGCCTGAGTCACCGCACGTGGATATTAGTTTACAGAAGTAGCTCTCATTTTTGATCGCCCAGTAGAGGTGCGAGCAAAATTTAGCGTTACTTTTTACGGTAATATCGGTAAAAATGCATGCCCATGACGTTTTTAGGAACATCAAGGACAACTGAAACTGCTCCTTAATATGACAATCTTAAGTGAAATATGAGAAAATAAGATGGAAGATTGAGTAGTTAATTGGTCTATAGTATCTGCAAGGAATCTTAATTATCTCTGTCCCATTGGTTACAGAGAGTCGACGTGCAATAGTATTTAATACCTACACCAATTTCTACTTGTTTCCTAATAGTGTTTTTAACTGGCAAATCCATCTAGATTCTTCTCTGTTGATACTTCTTAACAAAATCTCCATTCCTCCAGTTCCTCTCAATTTTATAGATTGTTAGAAATCTCAGACCCTTGGGTCACAGTTATGGGTAAGACTAAAATGCTGGGATACACTATGAAGTTCGTATCCGCCACTGATATTACGTAGATGTTCATTGATTCTTAGGGGTCTAAAGGCTTTCACCACTTCGTCCCATTTAACAAAGGCTTAGCATCTGAGAAATCATAGGCTTCTGCGGCCTTAATCAACCTCCTGCTGTTTAGTACCTTCCCCATACACCTAGCTCTGAAAGGTTTTGCTTTGCTTTTTACTGCTAGCACTAAAAACTTTGCTTTCACCCCTAACACTAAAGACTTAACACCATCTCAGGATGGCATTACTTACCTTTTCCAATGGAGTGCAGCCTCACTGGAAAGAATCCTCTTTTCTGGCTACATGCTCCTCCCCTCTTTAGGCCAGAATTTACTTTATTGTGCATGTGCAACGAAACATTGGAGCATACACAGTAAGTCAACTTTGTCACTTCAATGGAGCCTGTCCCTTTCACAACGAAACAAGAGTTTCATTGCAGAGAGGATTTTTCACAGAGGATTGCCCAAAAACAGGTATTCTTTTATAGTAGTGATACAGATCGTAAAGTACTGCCGCACACTGCCCACCAATGTTGAATTGATCTCATATTCTCAATCTCCTAATGATACACCCAATATTTTACAGGTGACAAGAACTGTTTAACCTCAAAACTCTACATTCATAACATTCAACTTGAAGTTCTGAGAGAATTCTGTACTGGAATACCCCAATGTCCTACAGTTGGCATATTTCTCATATTGGTTAAAAAAAACCTCGGTCTACCATCCTTCTTAAGCTAAGTGGCCTTAGTGGGTTGAGGTTTAATATGATTTCTAATAAGTTTAGTACTCAATTTTGGGGCTTATCTGAATAACATGGTCAGGTAATTTTTGTCCCAGAGTAGCATCTTTCTACAGGATGTACCAATGTTTTCTTTAGTATCTTGCACACCTTTTTAAATGATCATGAGTGGTAAAATAAATCTTATTCACTTATTCACTAAATAAATCCACTTATTTGGTGTCTTTGGCTTTATAGCTCATTAAAGTATCCCCTTTTAGATCCCCAACTTTCTCAAAAGCCTGATCAACTATGATTGGATCATATGAATTATTTTCTGTAAAGTATACTGGAATGTGTGTCTCAGCCTTCTATACTGTACTCTTCTCTACCCTACAGGGATTCATACAATATACAAGAAGACTTTAATATAACTTATGAACTGAGACTGCCTGTGAAGGTGCATGACTTGACAATATATAACAGATGCTTACTGTTATTGTGTTCACAGCAGCTTAAACATTACAGAGGTTTGATTTGCTTACAATGTACAGTGATTATTTTCTACTTATATTAACTGATTGATGCACCCTTATATGACTCATGTGTTCAGTTATTCAAAATCTGAGCTTTTCCATAACAAAATTATACTGGCATTTCTGTACTCTAACCTGTCCAGGGCCGGATTAACCCTAGGGCTAACTGGGCTATAGCCCAGGGGCCTCGGGCATCCAGGGGGCCCTTGAAAATGCTCAGCAGCATTATTGATCGGTCGGGGGTGAGGGCGCCCCTGGCGTGATCAATGCTGCTGAGCACTTTCACTGTGGTCCTTCCCCGATGCGCTGTAGTCTCCTTACTGAGGAGATCTCGTGAGTCTCACTCTCACGAGATCGCCTCAGTAGGGAGCGTACAGCGCGCCGGGGAAGAACTGCAATTCCAGGAGAAGGAGGGAAGTGCCTTGGGGGTGGCTCGGCTCACCGGGAGGGGGGGAGCGTCTCAGATCATGGGGGGGCCCTCACGGGCCCAAGGGCCTCCTTTCCCTTAATCCGGCCCTGAACCTGTCAACCAAAATTCCAGTTTTTTTTAATGATAAAGAACATGTCTATCCACAAGATTTAGACAATTTTTAAAACAAGTAATAATCTCAAATAAAGGAAAAAATATTTTATTGATAAGTAGCATTTATCTTTCCTGAAATGTTAAATTTAAATAAAACATATGCAGCAATGCCTTGAGGATCTGGAATTAAGAAATGAAGAATTGTCTAGCAAGAATGTAGCTGTAAGTAATTCACAAAGATGCAGCTGTCATGATTAGTTTCTACAGTAGAAAGTTTAAATTACAGTAGCAGGTCTAAACAAATGATACTACCCATAATCCTTGGTACACTTTGCTGTGGCATCATACACTGCCATGTTATATAATGTGCTAAACTGCCCTTTCATGTTCTTTGACCGCAGTTTCTGCTCTACAATACAATACATTCTAGTACACTTTAGATGAATGGTGAAAAATGTTCAAATATTGCAGAAGACACCTGAAATATATGTCCCTTGTTAATTACATTTTCAATCAATTTTGTATTAATATATAAGGAAGCTACAAAGTGGTTTTTCAAAATAAAAGCTGTATTGTAGAAATATATTTCTTAACACAGTTTGTTTTAATTTTTCTCTCCAATGTTAAATAGCCCAGCTCTTTCATGAAATAGTTTTTTTTAGTCAGCAATATTAGCATTATAGATAAGTCCAGGGTGTGAGGCCAACATGTAATATGGAAGAAATAATTCCAATTTCAATTAGTGACAGTGTTTGCTCTTATATCATGGCAGATGTCCAAGCACAAATGAACAGAGCACAAAACTTAGACCCTAATTTTGAAATGAACTGCAAACAATTTGGCAATGTTAAGGGTTAAATATAAAATGTAAAATTCACTTGTGTCCCCTTGCACCTGCAGAGGTGGTTCAGCGGCATGCATGTGTGTGTTCAGTGCAGTATTTTTTTCCTGATCTCACTTTTGTTACATACTTCAGTGTGGAATTTAAGAACATTAGATGAATCATTATGGAAAATATCCCAGTTTTATGCATTGATAACATTTTCTGTATCATTTTAAAAGTTGAATGATATTATTCTGCTAGAAAGTACCAATTTATCCAGATTCCTTCCCCATAGTGATTCTAGCAATGTGAACACTATTTACAACCCTACTTGGATGAACATGGTAGGTTATTAGAAATTACAGAGGGCATGATTCATTAGGTCATGCCATCTCAGCGCAGCCCGTGCTGAGTTTTTCCTGCACGGGTTTCAGCTTTGCGTGCACACAAATTCATCAAGCGATGTTGATTTCGGGCTCAGGGCTGCTCGAGTACACAGGCCTCTGCAGGAACATATGTACTTGTCGGCGCCTGCTGAGCCAGAGGATCGCCTGGCTCTAAAACAGTGTAAAAATAGAAATTATAAGTAAAAGCAAAAAACGTGGGGTTCCCATCTCTCCTAATGCTATTAGTCATAGTGCTACCAGCCTAGTGCTGGTTTCCACAAATTCGAAGGAAAAAAATGTGGTGCCCCCCCCCTGATTTCACAAAAACCAGCACTAGGCCAACCAGCCTGGGCTGGTGCTCTATAGTAGGGGGACACGGAGCAGGAGGACCCCCTGCCATAATGACAAACAAATCCAAGGCTGTTCAGAATGGGGTTGCATTCCCTAGGGAGTGGGGATCGCAAAAAAATATGCTCCCCCTCTAGGAAGACCCAGCCCCATATTGAAAGCAGTAGAGCTCTACCTACATCCCAGGGCCAGTGGGTGTAGGGTAATAAAGTGAAAGAAAAAGGTAAAACACAATTTTACTTTGTGGAACTACAAGTCCCAGCCAGTCCGGACTGCCACTAACAGTCTGGGCATGCTAGTGCTTGTAGAACTGCAAGCACCAGCATACCCATGGCAGTCAGGGCATGCTGACACTTGGAGAACCACAAGTTCCACCATGCCCTGACATCCAGTGCTCACTGAGCCATGTAGACCCACAAAGTAAAATTTAAATAAACCACACAACCCTCGTTAAAACCACATATATTTATTAAAAATAATTAAACCCCCATATACTTACCATCTGATGTCTTCATCTGTAAATGATTCAATCTTGTAAGCTTTTATTCCAATAATGCTTGAAAGCAACCATAACAAAAAAACAGAATAGTCCTGCTGTTGTCCCAAAAAATCACTTCCCTGTCTTGGAGCAGTCCAAAAAAAATATACACCCAAAAAAAATATTCCACATGAACTTGAAAATAATCTTCTTGTTTTCGGTCTCAAAGACACCAAAATATGCAACAGGATTCCGGTTTGGCAAAATAAATAACCCTTAAGAATAACTGCACTAAGGTCTTCTATGGAAGACCATCCGCCACAGAATGAAATATCAACAGACGTGATGTCTATTTATACAGTAGGGGTTTTCTCATGACTGCGTGGGACTAGCCCCATAGCTGGAGCAAGAGATATAACTAAAATGGAAGCTTACTTCCACGTGCCCCAATGAATCAGGACCATAAAGTATAATATACTCTAAAATACACAAAGAAGAAAAAATTTGCATATAATTCCGGAAACAATAGGATCACACTCCAGCAATGAGAGTAAGAGAAATTCAAGCACAGCAAAAGGTATAATAAATACCTAAAAAATAAATATGACCTCAGAGAACCCAGGCGTGGCCAGACATACCATAAATACCCCTCAATAGAAATGATAGTTATCAAAAGAATATCAGTTATAGCTGCCTAATGTCTCCAAGATCAAAATCACAAAATATAGATGTCATGTGAGTACAATTTTAAACAAAGACCAATAGACCAATGTAGAAATTAAAAGTAATGGTGGAACTACTCATCACTAATAATCTGGTTTCATACCTTGATGTAAAATATAAACAAGACAGGATATGACTTTTGGTGGAACTAGATAGAGAATCAATATAACTCTCCCAAATTTGAATGAAAAATGTGATTAGTTTTTCTTTAAGTAAACAAGATTCGATCCAGTTCATTTGAAAAATGTAAAACAACTTAGCTTGAAACACAAATATAGTTGGCGGGGCACCATGAATCCACACCTGTAATATACTTTTTCTAGTAGCTTCAGATATTACTAATTACATTTTCTTACACACCTTGCCCATTTTAAATGAATTAAATAAATGACTGTGGAGTCAAAGGAGGAACATAATTCAATAAATTATAAGAGGCATATTTATGCACCTGCCTCCAGAATCTTGTAATAAACAGTCATTTCCAAATACAACGGTAAATGGAAGCATCACTTATATGACATTTGGGACAGTTACTAGAGTCAGTGAGACCTATTATGTACCTGCAGACCAGTATCCCCGATGGAAAATGTTATAAACTATTTCTCTGTACATTCTAGATGAAAAAGTGAGAAGTGAATGTGACAATGTACTGAGAATTGTATCTACAGAAATGTAAGAAAAAATGGTTGATCAGTGGAATAACCCTGAGTGTATTTTAGCAAAATCAAAGGAACTCCTGAAAAGTTTATAATGTATTGAGATAGCATTCTTACCAGAAAGAGGTTTATCCAGCAACAAATCAAGGTTATTACTCCGGTCAGCTGAAGAAAATAATCCCCAAAAAATATTTACATAATGTAGAGCCTGGAAAAGCACAAAAGTGTGTGTGTATGCGGGAGTTCAAATTTATCCAATATCTGAGATATTGTTAGGAACGACTGTGATGAACCAATGAATTTAATAATAATTAAAAGCATAAGAGGCTGAATGTGAACTTTAGCTTATGCAGAAAAGCTAAATAAAGAGAATGATGACTATTAAAGCCAAACTTATGATGAATAAAGTATCAAGCTTTCTCAACCGTCATCAAAAGTGGGTTATCCACAATCCCCTCAAGTAATTCTTGACTGTGAAATTGAAAAAAGGTAATTAAGTAAACATCCGACAAAAATGATTGTTCTATAACATAATTGACATAAATATTACCAGCATGTATCCAATCTCTAATATAACACAAAGTTCCAATACAGCTATACAATTTCAGATTGGGAAGGTTAATACACCTATCTGACGGGCTCTACTGAAGCTTAAATAAACCTATTCTGGGCTGCTGGGATTGTCAAATATAGTTTCTAAATTTCTTATTCAGTAATCGTTCATCCAATGACAATAATGAGTTAACATTTGCAACGGATATTACAATTTGGGAAATACCATCAGTTTGATTAAATTTGCATGACCAGATAGGAAAGCAAAATATATTTCCAATTAGCCATTTAGTCAATTGCCGTCTTGATCACCTTTCTCATATTGAGAGAATAAAGGTCACATTTATGTTCCGGCAATTGAATGCCCTAATCGGTGAATGACCTAGTGGTCCAAGATAAAGAAAACTGCGTGCTCCGTCATGCTTGGTCTCAGGGCCCAGGGACATTGCTATCAATTTGGATTGATTAATCTGGAAACCAGAAAGAACCATTGTCCTCGGTTTTCTGAAATAATATTGACAATGTAAGATGTGGATGTGATAAGAACATCAATAGATCATCCGCAAATGTGATCACTCTGATTTCCTGACTCCCCATGTCTATTCTTGACAAAGTAGAATGGGAATGTAAAATGCAAAGGAGGGGGACCTAAAGCTAAATTAAACAAGAGTGGTGAGAGATGGCATCCCTGTCTCATGCCCCTGGTCATGGTTATTGGAGAGCTAAACTGCCCATTAATAAATAAGGACGTTATCAGATATGTATAGGTTAACCTAATAAATTATGAAAATTCTGGTCCAAACGCCCAAGTTTCGAATATGAGTTGAAGGTGTATCCATGAGACTGTATCTATTCCCCATTCGGCTTCAAGGCTTAATAAAATATTTAGGAATTAGTTTTTTCATAGCAGAGGCCATCACAATGTCCACCAATAGCCAAAGAGATTTTTCAAGTGCCTCATAGCTGATCACTGTCAAATAGCTATAAACTTTAAAGTATTACTTATGAGTTGTCCTACCCCACTAAAGAGGCATTTATTGTTATATAATCTTATAGGGTCTGATTCATTAAGTAAAGTACTTGATAGCTTATTTGTACACTGAAATTTAATGTTGATCTAGGACATGCCCTACCCAAAATATAAATCTGCCATCACATAGAGAGGAAGGAGGTTGGGGGAGTTAAGTTTGTTTAAGCTAACATAGGGGAATACTCCATTTTAGAATTACAGTATTCTTACAAGGAGGTTTAGTCAAGTCACTCTAAACCACTGTCTGTTACATCTGTCTCCTGTTTACCTTAAGAGAATACCTCCTTCCCTTCTAATTTAATGCACCGGTTAATGGATTTATGTATGCATTGTATTTTCAGATTGTTTAAATTGTAGCCAGTAAAACCAGATAGAGATACATTTTGCATTGTGATCTAATGTAGACAATATACATTGTCATGTAAAAATAAGTTTGATTACTTTTGGATATATGGTGGAATGGTTGATTTCCATTATACTGGAAAGACAGTTTTGCAACACTATTCAAATATTTCAAAAGGGACTTTTCATATTTGGAGATCACCATATATGTAATGCTTAGAATCCAAAACTCAGGGCAATCGAGTTCTGCTTCACTTATTATTTCCCTAGATATGTCAATTGCATCTTTCCAAAATAGTGAACGCTTGGAAAATTCCCACCAAATGTATAAGGGGTTACCCAATGCTTGTTGGCAATGCCAGCACTTATCTGGTAGCCGTGTAAACAGTTTGATTAGGGCACTGGGACAACTTTACCACTTAGTGATTAATTTATATTGTGGTTCCGCTACTAATAGTTTGTGAACAAATGTGTGCAAATTTAAAGATTTTTGAATGCAGAACTCTCAGTTACACACATACGCAAATGCATGATAAGCCACCTGCCACGGCATGGAATTTCTGCTAATAGGGTGGTCCAAACTCTAAACAATTCAAGTCCCTGTTTTGGGTCATGTGTATATATATATATATATATATATATATATATATATATATATATATACATACATTTATATATATATATATATATATATATATATATATACACACGTGTTTTTATTTATATATATATATATATATATATATATATACATATGTTTTTAAGTTAAGAGCTAACTTACAAAAAGGCACCCCAAAAGCCTCCAAGTGGCAGCATAGCACCAGCACTCCCCATCAGCTGCAGATACCAAAGCATGTCTCTCAAACAAACAAACAATCAAGAAAGGAAAGTTGCTCAATCATATTACAGGTTACCAGCAGGTTATTAGCGGTATCACCGTGACATGGCAGGTGGCTTATCATGCCTTTGCAAATGTGTAAAACTACAAATGACAGTGCTGGAAACTGAACCAACTGACCCCCCAATAATAAATCCATGAGGTAAATTGTAAAAATTATTTATTCAATATACAACTACAGATAAAATGATATTCAAATGGATAAAAAGGCAATAAGAATACAACACTAATAACTAAAAACAAATATTGGATGACAGTTTGTTAAATAAATATTCACTGTCCAAACAGTGTACAAGCACAATTGACAATATAAAATAGAAATGCAAAACCCATATAAATAAACTGTGACTACATGAACTTCATAAAATGAATATAGTATGAAGCAATAAATACGATAAGAGCTTAGCTCTGAAAAGATACTGCATGTGCTCCTTGTAGCATAAATCCAATTGCTCAGCTCAAAGAAACGTAAAATGTCTAAAGTATGTTACAGTGTGGCCACACTAAAAAACATATAAGTTAGTACCAAACAATTCTGGAATGATAGGTTTCCTTTAATTGACAAAATATAGTAGTATCCGTCCTGAACAGCTAATGATAGAATATCCAGGGTCTTAGCAAAATAAAGATGCATACATTTACCGTTAAGAAACAGCTTCCTCCTGGTCTAGAATGTCCGTCTTGTTCTGCACGGAATCAACCTCCACAGGTGCAGATATATAATGAAAACAATCCAATTCTATTCAAGTTTAAATTAGAGTAGGTAACCAAACATTTTATATTAACTAAAGGATGCAACATTTACACTTTCGAAGGGTGCCTCTTCAGATTTATTCTCCTTTCTGCAGACCTATGTGCACTTCTAGCTTGTGGAGATGGCTCTCAAGAACAGACTGTAACACCCATTTTGATGTGTTCTGGGCAGGCTATCCATGTACTCTGTTCCAAAACAAAGGCATTTTTCTATGCACATATAGCGCACTTCGCAAATATAGCCCAATGGCCCAGTGGAGAAAAAGAAAGGGATGGGAGATATAAGAGTAAATCTTAATTTATGACCTTGATAAATAATCTCCAGAGTTTTACTGAGAGTAAATCTATTGTTACGGTAAAGCGATGAGAAGAATTTATGTTAGTCAATAGTAGTGGATTACATTGTATACATGCTGTAATGTCCTATTAATCTACATGTAGGAAAACCCACCATAAACTTTGGCAAATAAAATCAGAGAACATGAAATTATGATTACAGCTGCTGATCATAAATATATGGTAAAAAGCTTAAATATGAAGCTAATACATAGAGACGTACATGTACTCACGAGGGGAGGAATCTCAAAACATATTGCAAACTCTGTGACAGGGCAAGAATGAGGAAGTGAATTTCATATATTACGTAAAGTCTGAACCAAGTTAGTATTCATAAGATTTCTAAAAGTAACATTTTCTGGGATAGGAATATATTTTATCATCTTTTAGGAAGTGAAATAGTGAAACTATTTTTTAACCCTTTTTTTTGCTCAATTGCATAGCATAGATAATAGAGAAAGATATCAGGAGAGTACAGAGTGTATTGTTGAATTGGAACCATTCAGCCCAATTGATCAGAGATTTTAGACACAGTAACAGTTCATCTTAATTTTCTGTACAGGATGCATTACAGTCTGGGGCTGGTTGGGCAGTCCCCCGGACTGGTCCCATAGTGGGCTACCTTGGGCTGGGTCACTGGGCCACCTGCATTTTTTTTCCTCTAAAATGTTCCTAATAGGCTGCTGAGTCGAGACTTGTCCCCCGGGCTAAAATTTGCCAGTCCTCCCCTGCTTACAATCAGGGCTACATTAAGACATTGGAGGACCCATACCAAAGATTACATTAGCATAAATGATTTACTTTAGCAAGCTTCCAATCCTTCTTACCAAACATCAGGGTAAAATTAGGACTCTATCCAAAACCAAGTTCTTTTGAGATGTTTCCTATAGTGCAAATTAGTCTGAGAGGTTCTTAAATTTTTGCAATTTGAGGAGCAGAAATCTTTTAGGTTGGTTTTAGCTCTTAAACTCGGTTTATAGATTTGTTTGAGATTTTGACTAGGTCTAGGGATGATAGTTAGTGCAGGTTCAAATTTAGGATTTGGGCTGCTCATAGGTCAACCATTTTCATGTTGTTTCCTTACAATCTATCAGACTACATACAGCAATCTTGTAAGAGTGATTTAATTTCTTATGATTTAGAATACAGCAAGTGTAAAAAGTGACAGAGAACAGATGATAACAGCAGCTCTAATCCACTATTATATTTACTTATGCTATGTTTTGCAAGGGGCCCCAAATGAGATAAAGTTTTTTCTTAGCAATGAAAAATATAAAATTAGAACTTCTTCATTGTTCTAACATCTGTTGAGTATTGCGTGTAGTACTTGAAGTACAGATTTATGTCAGGGCTAGAGGACATGATGTTCACATGCGGTCTTTGCACTCACACCACTGAGCATCTTTGACCTTTCCATAATTCTATCTTTTGTGTAACATACTGACATGTTATAATGCAATGTCAGATACACTATTTAACCTCTGTAAAATGACCTGTAATATGTAGGGTTTTGTTAGATATACTATTTGACAACTGTAAGGTTTTTTTTTCTAGTTTTTTGCTTGACCTTAAAACTACATAGATTTACATTGATTAAAGAAATGAGCAACAAAGGAAAATCTGAAAAATTAGGAGGGCACCTGGTCCAACAAGAGAAGAGAGACTCTGAACGAAGCCTACTGTTACACCCCTGTATGATTAGAATTTATTAGCTGACAATGAGAAGTGTGAATGAGAATATACAGCTGAGCTTTTATCTCAGCAGTGACTAATCAAGAATGTCCTGTACCACTGACAGTATGTGACATCTGGCAATTACATTATGTCCTTAATGTGCTGCATTAATGAACCATTGAATATTGACATAATTAACGTACATGTATCAATACTTTATTGTATATACTAGTGGATTGATTTTCACAATAAACAAGCTGGTAAGTTGGACACATGAAGTTTTGTTATGCATTCCCATAATTGTAATGCATCAGTTTTACCGGTGACCCACATCACTACTCTGTGTTTCAGGAACCCTGCTCCTTCCCAATCTAGGTCTCAGTCTGTGGATAACCTCTAATTCACTCCTCACATGTAGCCTTCTTTTTACTAAAATAATTATACAAGCTGGCAATATCAGCACATGCATCAGCTTAAATAATATGTGCTGCTGTTATTATTACGATCATCTGCATGATTGATTAATTGGGAAAATTCTAGTGATGTAGGAATAAATAATTAGTGCAAGAAAGAATACTCTAGTCAAGCACACTTAAATACTTGCTTTTGGCATACATATGTCAAAATGCCTAAGACATAAATATATATATATATATATATATATATATATATATATATATATAAAAATATAAAAATATATTTCACAAATTCACTGTCCTGTCTACTTCCTGCTCTCAATATGTTACTGGATGAAGACATGTGGGAGAAAGGTGGACCAACTCATCTGCATCCCTTCCATGTTATCATCTCCTGGCTCATCTTTCAGTGAAAAACAGATAACCAGGTGGGTGACTGGTTGGATAAAGGAGCTGTGGGCTACATACTTGCATTGGATATTGTGAAGTAAGTGGGATTTTTGGTGATGGGGATAATTTTTCCGAAATAACTACTATGTTTATGCCTAGCTAAATGTATTCAATTTGGTGTTAATCAATTGGAGGAAACAGATATTAATTAGGAAGGTGGGGCTTCTCTATGTTATAGTAATCTAGAGCTTGTGATATTGATATTTAAGTCTCAAGGTAACATGCTTAATACAGGCTGCATATTGGTAAATTCATAAGCAAGGGGAGTGCACATAATTTAACAGCAAGTTTCAAAGTTCAAATGTAATCTTTTTGTCTTATTTATTTATTTATTTATTAATTTTTTTTTTTAATAAAAATTGCCTTAACATATTTTCTAGAAAGAGAATATTTTATCTAGGTCTCTTGAACTTCTAACTCATTTAAGCTAAAAGCATTGTGAGAAATGACTCTCTATATGTATGTTGCTATGCTTATAGATCTCTTACAACTGCCCAGTAGGCACACCAGAATGTGGGTATTTATAATTCTGGGGAACAATTGGTGGAGATTGTATGTTCTTATTATGTCTTCTAGTTTAGCTTTAATCTTTACAGTTTTAATATATGCTTAGTTTAGTGTCCATTTACCTCTACCTTTTTTTTGAGTTTTTTGTTTCACAGAGAAGGCTATAGGTACATGATCATATCATACAGAGCTGTAACTAGGCATTTTTGTGTCTTGGGCAAGAGAGGACAACAGTGCCCCCCTCCCACCCACATACCTTGTCAGCAGATGCTGCCCCAAGCGGCAGCACATGGACCTTTACAAATGCTATACCGTACTCTAACACTTCAACCCTGTGCTGCCTTCTCTTATCCGTTCTTTGAACTTTGACTACCTGGCACTGCTGCTGGTGTCTTAAGCTCAGCTGCTGCTTGACGAGATTCTGGGGCCCTAATTGGAAAAGAGAATGTTACTATTTACCTCCTGGAAAGCAGAGCAGTAAGTACCACTCTGGGCCACAATACCCCCAACAAGCCGACATTAAAGCATTTTTGTTTTATAAATATTTCTGTTTCTCCCACTATGCAGATACCGAGACACAAAAATACAAAGGTAGGGAGGAAAAACAGAGACAGAGATGAACATACAAAATGGGACACATGGTTAGTTGGGGAAAGAGACTGGCGCATGTAGAAGAAGACTGGTGCAGATGGGGAAAGGAAGAGAAGCTGGTGCATACAGCAGAAGGGCAGACATGGAAATGGCAGACAGGCTGAAGCAGACGGGGAAGGGCAAAAAGGCTTTGATGTAGACAGTGGGAGGGCAGAGAGGCTGTCGCAGATGGGGAAGGGCAGAGAGGCTGTCGCAGATGGGGAAGGGCAGAGGGGTTGTCGCAGACAGGGCTAGAACAGAGAGGCTGTCGCAGACAGGGGAAGGACTGAGAGACTGTCTCAGACAGAGGAAGAGTAGAGGGGCTGTCACAGACATGGAACGGGCAGAGAGGCTGGCACAGACAGGGGAATGGAAGTGAGCCTAGAACAGACAGGGGAAGCGAAGAGAGGCTGGAGCAATTTGGAGAAGGGCAATGAGGCTGGTGCAGACAGCTGATATGCAATGAGGCTGACACAGTTGGTGAATGGGAAAGGAGGCTGGCACAGACAGAAGAAGGACCAAGAGACTGGCACTGCCAGTGGAAGTGCAAATGAGGCAATGGCAGAGAAGCTGGAACAGATGGTGAAGGGCAAGGACACTGGTGCAGACAGGGGAAGGACAATGAGGGAAGGAGAGAGAGGATAGAACAGACAAGAGAGAAGGTAATAATGACACAGGCAGGAGAGAGTGAATGCGAGAGGATTGCCATGGGAAGATGTAGACTTACCCACTTTCCTTCAGTCCCTCCACCATGTTCAGAAGGGAGGAGGAGATTGCTCAGGTGCCGCAGCCCAGTGGGGGAGCAGTAGTGGTTGGGATGGGGGCACTCAGCAAAAGACTAATCCCTGACTCCTTCTGTCAGGCGCCGTCCCCTCTGTCTCCCCGTAAAGAGGGGATGGACGCCTGGAACTTCCGACTGGGGACGTCATGTTGCCAGGCAACAGGCATGCAGCACCCCTGGCCACCCTCATGCCGTCGGGCGCATGCGCATTAACGCATCCCGTTGCTAGGCAAGGGGGCGCTTCCTGATCGGCGGGCAGCGTGGCTGGCCATCCCTCTGCTTCCTTCCTGTGTTTTTCCTTCCTATGTTTTTTTAACGCAAACTTGCCTTAAAAGCCATTGCCGCTATAAATTTCCCCTGCAAATTCACAGATTTCCGGCGACTTGCAGAAACCGATGCTTCATACATTTACTCCAGGACTTCGTCAGGAGGAGGATATTGTTGATTTGCAATGTCTGTTTGTAGTTGGACTCATTACCATGTAAATGACAGCGATGTCTTGAACTCTGGTGTTGTGTTGCTAATGTGACCTCCTGTTAGAAGCCTGAAATGTTGGTTGGAATAAAGAGAGATTTCTATTTTAGTAAAGATAACTTAATTCTATATGTTCCACCTTAATTTGCAATACCCTTGGATTCCTCCAATATCTTTGTTTGACCTTAAAATAGTTGTTCACTTTATTTTTATGTATGTACTTTAGGTTAGAGGACTGCACTCTTTTCCAAGAGCAGCTCAAACTAAGGGGATCCCTCCCTAGATTTCTAAGTATATGATACAGTTAGGCGATCATTGACTTTGCTAGTCACTGGATTCATTCCAATGACAGGTGTATATATATTAATATATATATATATATATATATATATATATATATATATATATATATATATATATGTATGAATGGTTGATGTGACTGAAGATAAGGTGATAATTAGTAGTTAGTTAATTTAAAATTAGGAGTAAATATCCCTAATGCGTGGTTACAGTTGCAAGTATTGTCTAGCTATACCTAGATGTCAATCTGATTTGTTTATATTTTTGTTTGTTTAAGTTTTAAGATGGTGGGTGGCACTACTTAATTCAATGCAGGTAATATAATTTAGTGGAACTACCTAGCATCATTCAAATGTTGATTTTATTTCCGTAATACATATAAATTCAATAAAATATAATAGTACACCTTTTCAAACCCGCAGTTTAGTAAATACACTCCTATTTGTTTTATCAGGGAAGTTCCTCTCTCACTTCTTACCAATTGTCAAAAAGTAGAGGCTTTGGCTATTTCATTATGACCTCCACTACATGACTACACAGTGTTCTATATATTATGCAAGTTTGTTTGAAATATGTGTTGATTTTGGAAAGTTGGGAGACAGAGCTTTTAGAGCTTACAAATGCCCTTAGTAAAAGGTCAGTTTGAAGTGAAATGTTGACATTTTTTAATTATCATGTATTTACATAACAAAATGAAAGGGATTTCTGATTTAAACTTGCTTAGTAAATCTTACAGAATTATACTATGCACCTGCTATAAAGTCAAATATATGAATGTAGAGAATGTGGAAATTAGTGATAATATTTATGTCTATAAAATATAACAAAAGCTATATTGTACAATTTTTTTTAACTAATTCCTCAACTACCTTCCAGTATAGTATTTCAGAAGAATTTAATTTGTCAAGACTTAGGATTTTTGTTTTGAATATTAAGTAAAATAGTCCACTTTTGTGCAAACTTGAAAATGTTATTTCTGGCTCTCTCAACTAAATTAAAATAAAATAAAAACTGGAACCTAAAAAGATATTTTTATTTAAAATGACTCTGGCAGAATTACAAAACAGAATTCATAACTTAAAAACATTTTGCTAAGTTTTAGTAAAGACTGTTTCTGTATAATCTACTCTAGAACATTTTTGTTAATGTAAATAACTTCTTTGATGTGAAATGCCTCAATTGAAAATGTTATTTCAGTTTACAGTATAGGCGATGAAAATTACATTTGTGGGAGCTCTCCACAATTTCTAAACAGTTTTTGGTCTATGGACCACCGTGACAAAGCCCACCACTAATTCTCTAACTGCCTTTTAAAGCACTGTTTTCAGGACAAAGGTTAAAATCACAGGAACTAATAGAAGTTCTAAGTAACATACATGTTCTGCTCTATAGAAAGGAGTAATAGCTATAAAGTAACATATTATACGGACATACTGGTAGGTTAATTGGCTGCTAACAAAATTGACCCTAGTCTCTCTGTCTCTGTCTCTGTCTGTGTGTGTGTTAGGGAATTTAGACTATAAGCCCCAATGGGGCAGAGACTGATGTGAATGAGTTCTCTGTACAGCGCTGCGTTATTAGTGGCGCTATTTAAATAAATGGTAATAATAATAATATTAACTCAAAAGTATAATGCTTATTAACATAAGCTAGTACTGGAAATTTTCTATCTGCCTTTGATGTTTATTGAACCACACTTCATGCTTATTGTAAAATGTCTTGATTTTGTACTGGTGCGTGTGGATAGCCCATTCAGTGCACTACAAGGTCCATGCATATTTTCTGCTCTTGGGATAAGCATCACCAACCTTATCTGTATGAAACATTTATTATTATTGTTTTAAATGCACCTATAAATATAATTCTTTACCGAAGTGCAACATGATAACAAAAAAATGTATTATTAAAAATGTAGAACGGGTCCTGAAGACAACTGGCTTCGCAGTTCACAAGTCCTTTTGTCGAGTGAAAATGGTATTGAACCCATCGATACAGCAAGGAACACCTCTAAAATGTACCCTTTCCATTTTGCTTACTTTGCTCCAGTCCTACTGGTATTTCTTTTATAAGTCTTTGTATGCTGAACTGACATCTGACATTCTTAAAACACGAACAGCATCAGTATAGATGATTATTTTATTTTGTTTAACAATCTATTTGATTGTATCAGTGAAATATGATCTTTTTTAGACACTTGTGGTATTTATATTATTTTCTTTATAACAGAGTTGATGAAAACAAATGCTCACATATTATTATAATTGAATGATGACTACACTACCCATTGCCTCTATCCTTCAAATAGTGATCTACCCATTTACTAACTTATTCCCCAATACCTAGTGCTTTCATCTCATGTTGTAAACTGTTGTGTGAAGCACTGTTGGATGTTTTCACAAAATCCAAATACATAATTGTACTACTAAGATTTAGTTTAATATTTATGGACAGCACTGTGGCTAAGTGATTAGCCCTTCTGCCTCACAGCACTGAGGTCATGAGTTCAATTCCCGACCATGGCCTTATCTGTGAGGAGTTTGTATGTTCTCCCCATGTTTGCATGGGTTCCCTTCAGATGCTCTGGTTTCCTCCCACACTCCAAAAACATACTGGTAGGTCAATTGGCTGCTAACAAATTGACCCTAGTCTGTGTGACTGTGTATCTGTGTGTGTGTGTTAGGGAGTTTAGATTGTAAGCTCCAATGAGGCAGGGAATGATGTGAGTGAATTACAGCACTAAGGAATCAGTGGCGCTATATAAATACATGGTGATGATGATGATTTAATACTCCTTCTGAAAATTAATCATGTTTCTTAGGCATAACCATGAAACTAAATACAACATACACATATTTTCTACAGAATATTTCAGTATTGCATCTCTCAGAATCTCTTCAACAAATTTACTCATGGTCAAAGTTTGTCTCATTATTTAAGTTTTCTGATTACAATTTTGTTCCCTTTTTAAAGTTTGGTATCATATCTGCTTTCTGCCAATATTTTGGAACTGACCCAGTTAGAAGAGAGTCCTGGAAAATGTGGTCTATCAATTACTAAACTTAGTTCATTTACCACACATGGGTGGATGCTATCTGTGTAAACTATCTGTCTTAATTCAATAATGTGATAATGGTAAAGCTGACCTTGCTGCAGTATCTCTTGAAATGCTCTGTACAGGGAGTCATTTACAGACACCTATCACTGAGAATAAGCTGAGCAATTTGGAAAATATAGTGTTAAATATAAATTACTTGCTAGGAAAAATCTTGCAGTTTGTGAATGTAGCTCTTCAGGATGGAGACCTTAATTCATTTATTTCTAGATTTTCAATTTGGAGGGGACATTCATAGCCAGCAATTGTTTAGAGCATTTACTTGCCTTTATATATACAGTATATACCCATGATATATATCCATGATGTTCAAAGGATCTTTCTGAAGGAACTTGGTAATGAAATCAATTTGTTATTCATTCCAAATCTATAGCGTTTGTTTGTATTTGTCTCAGTAGCAGAATGAACCAAGATGTCAGAATGCAGAATTCCTTCAAAAGTCTTTATGCCATGTGCACAACATCATTTACCTGTCCTTAATAATTTACCATCTGCTACTTCCTCTACAGTCTGTTAAACCACTTGGTGTTATGACTGCCTTTGTTTTGTATCTGGCAGCAGTACCTATAATCCATCAGAGGTGCTGCTGTCCTGCTCCTGAACTCTGCAACAAGCCTGAAGGAGTTAATCTCCTTGTCTGATGCTAATTAGAACTGCACCTGTTGCACTGCTTTAAGTACCTGCCTCTAGCTGTGCTCTGTGCAGTTCATCCGTTGTTCCTGGCTGCTGCTAACCTGCTCCTGTTCTGTTTGGTATATACCTGCTGGATTATATTTCTGTGTATGACCCCTGCCTGTACCTCGGACCTTGCCTGCTTGCCTGAGACCCCGAATCGTTTGCCTGTACCTTGGACCATGCTGTTTTGCCTGTTGCCCTGACCTTTTGGACAGACTTCTGGACCTCGCCTATTTGCTTGATCTCTGCCTTGCTATTTGGATTTGTTTGTCTGGTCTCTATTTGATCCCTGGACTCTGTCTGCTTTCCTGGACAGCCTTGTGTCTTCTGGACTGGGGTAAACTTATTATACTTGTTCCTGCCATTTTACTATACAGTCTCTTTTGGAACCTGTTGTCCGTGGATTTGAGTTATCTTTGTTAATATCTTTACCTGAATAAAGACACTTTGCCTTACACTTCCGTTGCTCTTCGTGAATGCACTTGGATTCATAACACTTGGTGGCTGATTACATAAAAAAGTCTTAACTGCAGGGTCCTATTTCACCAGCTGTCAGAGGCGTTGTTTCAGTACATGGTAGAATCTGTTATTACTAGCTGCACATTATGCATATCCCACTAAGTTTGATTAAATGCCAATGCAAATAGAAGGGCTTAAACCAATTGTCACAAAAAGGGATAAGTAACAAACCTTTTCAACTAATGGACATTCACAGTTCCTTAGTAAAGGGGCTGTCTACCTTTTAGTTGTACTATACCTCTTTCCTTGATAGTGCCACTTTAAGTATCAGTTAGGACTCCCAAACCTAATATGACTCTTGCTGTATTATAAAGTCATCCATAAGGTTTAACTCCTGCCTTATAGTACTTTAGATCTAACACCAAGACCTTCTATCCATGAGAGGTTTCTCTCCTCCCTGAGCTCATCTTAGAACACCTGCATTAGGGATAACAGGCTTACTGCCCCAGTCAAGCTTCCTACCTTTCACTGTCTTTAGCTCAGTCTTTTCCAACTCAGGCTACGGTGGGTTAAAGTTAGCAAACACATTCAGATTTGATAACAGGAGAACTTTTCATGCAGATGCAGCATGAAAATGATGGAAGGTTACCAATAATGAAAATAATGGGCTATAGGTATCTTATGATTGTAAGTTAGTCTGCAGTTAAAATCAAATTACATGTCATTGCATGTTTTCTTATCACAACACAAGGCAGTAATAATCACATTATCACATCACAGGTTGAAGGACGTTACTTGACTAAAAAGTTAACATTCTTTCATAGTGGGATTGTCACTCACTGCCTCTTTCTCTACTTCTTCCACACCGCAGTCTCTCCATTAGTGTGCTCACACAGTCTTTATTTCTAATTCTCTCTATCGAGGTGAATCCATCCTCTCTGATAGAGCACCAAGGTTCTTAACATTGGACTTACATGCATGTTAGATTGGTGATATCCTGCTCTGACCTCTCACTCCGCCTTATAATTCTAGAGATCTCCATCTCAATTTCTGAAGCTGAGCAGGCTTCTATCCCTCAATCTTGCATAGTTTCTCTCAGACTTAAGCACACTGCTTATGAACTGTCACACATTTAAACACTGAAGCCTGAAAAAACCCAGGTTCCTTTCCTCAATGTATTACACTTGCACTCTCACACCTTTGATAGCATTACATGTACATTGGAACTATTTCTTGATGGAGTTAGTTCCTTTTTTAGGAGACAATAGACCTAAAAACACTATAGCTCATTTTGCTCATGACGTAATTTCTTAATGTTCTCACCACTCATAGCACAGTACAACACATGAGGAGACTGGTCATTACAGCTTAGTCAGCAAAACATGATCAGTATAAAATCAGTGGGCACTTTATTAGGTACACCTTTCTAATACAGGGTAGGAGTCCCCTTTGCTCCCAGAACAGCCTGAATTATTTGTGGCATGGATTCAGCAAGGTGCTGGAAATATTCATTAGATATTCTGCTGCATGTTGACATGATAGAAGTTGTTGGAGATTTGTCTGCTGCACATTCATGCTGCAAATCTCCTGTTCTACCACATCCCAAAGGTGCTTTATTTCACTGAGATCTGGTGATTGTGGAGGCCATTGGAGTACACAGAACTCATATTTATATTCATGGAACCAGTTTAAGATGATGTGTGGTTTTTTTTATGGCACATTATCCTTATGGAAGAAGCCCAGAAGATGAATAGACTGTGGCCATACAGGGATGCACATGGTCAACAACAATACTCAGGTAGGTTGTGTCATTTAAACAATGCTCAGTTGGTATTAAGGGACCTAATGTGTGCCAATAAAACAGTCCCCACACCATTACACCATCATCACCAGCCTGCACCGTTGACACAGGACAGGATAGATCCATATACCCTACCATGACACAGGAAAAATTGAGATTTGTCAAACAAGGCAACGTTTTTCTAGTTTTCAACAGTCCAGTATTGGTGAGCCCATGCCCACTGTAGCCTGTTTTTAGACGACAGGAGTGGAAACCAGTGTGGTTTTCTACTGGTTTAGTCCATCAACTTCAATGTGCATTCAGAAATTCTTTACTGCATACCACTCTTGGAATGCATGGTTATTTTAGTTACTGTCACCTTTCTGTCAGTCTGAAGCAGGCTGATCATTCTCCCCTAACCTCTTTTATTAACAAAACATTTTTACCCACAGAACTGCCGCTCACTAAATGCCTTTGGTTTTGTGCACCATTCTCTGTGAGCTGTAGAGTCTGTATTATGTGAAAATACAAGGAGATCAGCAATTTTTGACATACTCAAACCACCACACCTGACACCAACAATCTTAGCTAATTAGATATTTGCATTAATGAACAGGTATACCTTATAAGTAGGCTACTGAGTGTATATCACCCATTAATCATTTTCACATATAGCTCTCATTGTGCCCACATCTGATGCAATCTAAACCACTAAATCTGTAGACATTTAGGGCACACATTAGCAGGGCAAAATTGCACAGATCAAGTTATTCTTGTGTTATGTGAAATAAAGGTATCACAAAGTTGAGGGTTACATTTCAGCAGATGATCTCACACATACCTGATTTTCTATCCTGCGAGATCAAGTTCAATCAGGTCTTTTAGATAGTTTAGAATGATTGTGTGCTTGGCCATATTCAGAGGAATATTGGGTAAGTTTGTTCAAAGAGAAGTTAAACTGGCCTATCAGATTTAAAAGTTTATGTCTGTACATTGTACATGTAACGACCACAATAAAGGAAACACAAACATAAAGGTCCTGATTCATAAAGGCGTGTATACTGAGTGAATTTACGAGACGTAGAAGCTGGCGTGGAGTGGCGTACTACTGTGTCTACTACTGTGTCTGTCTGCGTAAGTATTTGGTCCTCTGGGTAAATCACAAACACACATACATTTGAGTACGCTTTAAATTTGCATTGCCAGAATGTTATAAATAGGACCCTTGATGCTTAAGAGCTCACTTTGCAGTGGAGCTCTTAGGAGATAGTTTAGCATTCTCTACCCAGGTTTTTTAGTTTGCAAAGAATGCAGAGATGTATTGCAGTTGAAAGATGTAGGTGAGCAATAAAAAGAGTAAATAAGGGTTGTGTAGGGGTGTTTTTATTCCAATAAAAAATATGTTTAAACTTGTGTCTGTGTTTTATGTACATTTTTCTTTGGTGCAATACAGGTCCCAGTGGGCTCTGGGTGCCAGGGCATTCTGGTACTTGTGGTTCCCCAACTACCAGCATCTCCTTGCAGACATGGGTATTCTGGTTCTTGTAGTTCTACAATCACCAGCATGCCCAAACCACTAATGGCAGCATGACCATCCTGGGAACTGCAGTGCACCTGGGACAAAATTTACACTAATTAAATTGCTATTACCCCACCCATCCCCCCAGGGGTGTGGGAAGAGCCCTAGTGCTATCAGAATGGGGTGGGGTATCTTACTACATAGATAAAACATATGCTAGCTCTATGGGTGTACTTTGTTCACATATTTTGAAAGCTCAGTAGAATTCACAAGTGGTACATTAGGTGATAATCTAGGCAAAGGTTCAATTTATGCTAAAAAGAGTAGTAGCCAGAGGAATATGAGTGTTTGGAGGCACATGCAGATATATATTGTGTGTGTGTGGGGAGTTTGTTTTCTTCAAAAAATGATTATGCCTATGATGTAAGACACCTCTGGAAAGGAAAACTTTGACCACGTCTGAGGTCAATCACATTTTGGAAAGAAAGTGTTTCAGAGGACAACACTTTAATACTGCCAAATCAAAATGTAAAAATTATACTGCATATAAAAATCCAGATACTTCTCTCCACAAGCACCTGTGGCTCCTTCTTTGCCTGTTCATTTGCTGATGAAGTAAAGAGGAATGGTAAGACAATAATAATTTGTGCTCCTGCTCCTGGGCCTTCTCCTGCTGGGCCTCCTGCTCCGGGCCCTCAACTTGATGGGCCTCCTGCTCCTGGCCCTCATTTTGATGGGTCTCCTGCTCCTGGCCCTCAGGCGAGCTCAGGGAGGACAGAAACCTCCCGTGGAGCAGAAGGGCCTCCTGCTCTTGGTAGGAAGTGGATATTGAGGCATTCTGTTTGAATAAATATGACCCATTAGATTATTTAGAAATGGTATCTATGTTTCAAACATACATCCAGCTAATGTTAAGTTGCAATGTGAAATATCCAATACCAAATGGACTAATAAACAGACCTCTACAACACTTTCACATGGACTTGACCTAGGAGATCTATATTAATCACATACATCACTATTACCTAGCAGGTGATGTACTTTGCACAATGAAGATTATATAGATATATGTTTATGTATATAAATATGTATGTATATATATATATATATATATATATATATATATATATAATTTTGAAGAAGCTAATAATCACCACTCCATGTTGCATATTCCTATTTTTAGCTGTTGGCTAATATCAGCTAATATCAACAAATGTGCTCCTCTACATAAAGGATATTGTTTCATACAATGATGCTCTTAATCATGTGAACGTCAGATACATAGTCAGGGTGGGGTACTAAATAACACTACTTACCCCGACGCAGTTATTCCGAAAGTAACATCCGCGACATGTTGAGGAAGGCAACTGTTCAAAAAGCTGTCTTCTAACAATTTGTACACATTCACTGTCCGGGCCACACAATGATGTCATTTGTGTATGCGACACTATTACTGGTGGTCTTAAGGGGGCGCTGTAAGTGGGAGCCTGCTGGAGAATGTGCAAGGAATCGTAAATTGTATTCTCCAGCAGGCTCCTACTTACAGCACCTACCTCAACATGTTGCGGATGTCACTTTCGGAATAACTGCGTTGGGGTAAGTAGTGTCAATGTGTGGTAAGTCGTTAAAATGATTACCATAGTCAAGGTACCAAAACTGGAAACAAATATTTTTTTTAACAGCGCTGCTGAATTGCTAGCGATATATAAATAAATGATAATGATGATTAACAGTATCAACTTCATTTATTTATATAGCACCACTAATTCCACAGTGTTGTACAGAGAACTCACCCACATCAGTCCCTGCACCATTGGAGCTTACAGTCTAAATTCCCTAACATACACACCGAGAGAGATTATGGTCAATTTAATAGCAGCCAATTAACCTACCAGGATGTTTTTGGAGTGTGGGAGGAAACTGGAGCACCCCGAGGAAACCCACGCAAATACAGGGAGAACATACAAACTCCGCACAGATAAGACCATGGTTGGGGATCGAACTCATGGCCCCAGTGCTATGAGGCAGAAGTGCTAACCACTAAGCCACCGTGCTGCCCACAGTAGCCTGGTTGTATCTATCTGAGTGTATTTAGACTGTAAGCTCCAATGGGACAGGGACTGATATGAATGATAAATATTCTCTGTACAGCACTGTGGAAATAGTTAAGCTATATAAATAAATGATGATCATGAAGATGATGAAGATGGAGGTCTCTGTTTGTAATAACTGTTTATTCGCTGAAACCTAGATGTAAAAAAACTGAAGACATGCAGTATTTCTTTAGTAATCTGCTCAATAAAAATAAATTGGGGCTTACACAATAGATTAAAACAAAGTAATTCAATGAAAAAAATGCAACAATGTATCTATATATGAAATTCTGGACCAATACCTCTAGAGATCGATCAATGTGGCGCAACTTTATGGAATGAAATGCAACCGTGCTGACAAATATTTAAGCATATGGAAATGTAAAACTAGATCAAAAATATGCATCACAAAAGTTTGACATTCTAAGAAGATAAACTGTATGAAACATCCTTGAAGAACACTGATCATCCCCAGCACCAATTATTTTGAGAGAACTTTATCATTTGAGCTGTGATAAAGTACTTTTTGTGGAGCAAAACAGCAGTTACACACAACAGGAAGGAATGACTTGTAAAGACAACAGACGCTATAAAGAAGACTCATTACCAGATAGCCATGACAAGGGGAATTTGGAGCTCTAAAACATAACACATCTATTAAAATCAAAGTATCAGAAACTGTGTATATCAAAAAGCAACATAACAGAGAGAGAAGAGAGAGAACAAAGCACCAAAAAACCTATTTGTAGATTTGACACCCACTGTATGTCAAATTAAGTTTTTAATAATACATATGTGGTGAAAAATTGTAACATATATATTGTGATCATCATTTTATATTTGTATTATTGATGTCAGACAGTGAGAACATTTAATTTCACAGATGCTAATACACTAAGAGGTTAATTTACATAGCTATGCACATTGCACCAATTTATGTGGGTACACACATGGATTAATGCATTAAAATCACATCAACATTAGGTGTGCAATTGATTGGGGGAGTTGTGCCTCCGGGAGTTCCTGGCTGAATGCAGTCTATGAACAGAGATGTATCTTCTATTGCACCCACATGCAAAAATGAAGGTTTGCAATCCAGATTGAAATATTTAAATGAGTTTAAGGGGATGGCAATTGAGCACCTCAGAGGCATGGCAAATGGGATTACACCAACCAGGTGCACTACATATTCAAAAGTGCATTTTTAGGCAAAATGTTACCATTGTAATAAAAATAGCTGCATACAAATTGACTCATGAAATTAAGGAAGTATCAATTTCCCCTTGTTCTCAAGATTTATTTGATACAAGAAAGAGCAATATTTTAGGTACATGTTTTTGTAAATAATTAGGGGGTGCTCCAAAAGAGATATTTGGCAGAACTGTGACATTTTAAGTTTTAAAACCATGCTCATGTCTGTCATTCCCCAGAATCACACAAATGGCTGCAAAAGCATTTATACAGAGTCAGTTTCCAAAAGCTGATGGTTAGCGTTCACCTATAAGGGCACATTATAATGAAATAGGTAGACTTCCACAAAACCAAATGTAAAAATATCCACATAGTTTTGTGATTAGTAAATAAAATTGATTGTGTTTATCCAATGTTAACCACAAATACTCACGTCTATATCTTATATTGTTAGCCAGAGATCACACTGTCTTCACTACACCCAGTGTATTGTATTATCATCACCCTTGCACTCAGCTCCACTGGCATTTGGCCAGACTTCTATGTGCTATCACAGAGAAACGCAAACCTTTTGCACAGTGCAGCTGTATGCTGGCTTTCCTTCTTCTCATGCATATGCAGCATTTATCATATATTAATAAAAGTGCTGTATATTGTCAGGTCTCGACCATAACAGGATGTCACCATTGCAGTTACCAACAAGCGATGTGGCATCCATTGTATATTTTAGGGGAGGGCATGTCTTAGCAATTAACATACTATTACACCTAGCACACCTGAACAATAGCTCCCCAGTTACATACAAATCCATCTATTGGGTGATGTCATACAAGTACTCATTCTTTTTTTATTCTTGTCAGCTCATGACATCTACTTTGATTTGACCTCCCTTCTTTTGGTTTCAGATTTTAATCCTAATCTCCCAGGTTTCTTTAAACAAGGAGACAGGAAGGCCTCTCTGTACCTCCCCTTTGCGAACAGCTCTGAATCAGTAATTTAATGCACATCTCTAGGGAATGTGACAGAGCACTATAGACAAGCGCCTCTTAAAACAAGGACCATGCTGGTCTAAGCATGGTAAGAGGACATGTTTGCCACAGTGTCCATTACACACGATAGATTAGTTATAAATATTGAGGCCTGTATTGCTTAGTAGATGCCAGATATTGGGCATTGTGGTGTATAATAGCAGAGGTTCAGAGGTTGGGGTTTGTGTTATATATAACAAATAAATATATTTATATATATATATATATATATATATATATATTCCATAGACAAAAAACCTTACGGTTTAACAAGTCCGGTTAAGGTTCCTTACACATCATCTAAAATTTAAGAACACTTTTGAAACTCTTCCACTCAAACTCTAAAAAGCAATGAAATTACGACGATTAGGGCAGGAACCTTAATGGACGTGTTCCTTGAGTAATACAGACATGGTTGCAGCGCCGGTGCTAGGGTCCTTGGCGCCCTAGGCACAGTGTGAAAATCGGCGCCCCCCCCTTTAAAAATTGCCGCCCCCCCCTGTCAAAATTGGCGCTGCGCTTCCCTCCCCTCAGCTCCCATCTGTGTGTTCACTGGAATACACACATGCAGTACTATTACATTTTCTTAGTTTCGCTTTATCGTAGTTTAGGGCCTGCGTGTCTTAGAAAAAGACAATAGAGCATAAGGTTTTTTGTCTATGGAATACATATATATATATATATATATATATATATATATATATATATATATAAAAACAAACATGACATGTACTAGGGATGCAGAACACAGTATATAAATTACTGGTCCACACTGCATAAATTATCATTTTTGTTTACCTCAGTCACCGTACGATGAATTAAAGCCACATCATTGACTTGTGTGGGAATGTCATCCCATATCCTGCCTTTGGCTGAGGTGCATAGCTGCCAGGTGGAAGAGTGCAGCCTCTCCACCACCAGCTCGACCAACACCTTTCTTGGTGTCAAATTTGGCTGCCTACGCTTCAAGGCTGAAGCGGAGGAGTCAGAAGCTTGACTTGTGCCAGCTTGTTCTTGATTTGCCATGTTCTATAAGGAGGAGTAAAAACACAGTCATGAGTTACAATACTTAAATGCCCTGTAAAGTGGCTAACATAAAGCAGATTTTGCTGAGTAAAGGTACTCAGCAAAATTAATGAATTGTTTGCACCAAGGTGGAGAGTGGCTGTTACAATATTGTAATGCCTGTAAAGTGGTAACATAGGGCCATGTATTCACAAATAATGTTGATTTTGCAGCACAAAGGTGGAGGTTGGAATGTTGTTTGTGTACTCTACTTCTGGTGGAATATCCTTTAGAAGCAGAAAGAGCTAAGGCCCTGAAAGTGGCATATTGCTATAATTTCTAAATGTGTCTACCAAGTTATGGATTTTAACAAATGTTGTGGTTCTAAGTAATTAGTGTTACATGGTTTATAAATGTACAGATATCTAATATTGATTTAATTAATTGTATAAAATCAATGTTTGATATTCTGTTGGTATTTTGGGGTTTTCAATATCCCCCTGGTATTTTGGAGCCGTAGAGACACACTGTTCTGTGCTGTAACATATTTATAAATGTATATTGAATTTTAGCGCCTAATCGATTTTCTTTGTGTTAGGAAGTAGTTAGGAAAACAAAAGGTAAGGTTAATCCTAACCCTAACCTTAACCCTATCTCCTAATTTGTAACTCCTAACCCTAACCCTAACCTTAACCCTATCTCCTAATTTGTAACTCCTAACCCTAACCCTAACCTTAACCCTATCTCCTAATTTGTAACTCCTAACCCTAACCCTAACCTTAACCCTATCTCCTAATTTGTAACTCCTAACCCTAAACTTAACTCCCAACCCTAACCCTAACCCTAACCCTAACTCCTAACCCTAACCCCTATAATAATACTTACATTGGATGAATGGCAACTGGGTCCGTCCATCTGCGCTTTTAGACGAGTCGCGTTTTGAAGTGACGTCATTTTCCTTAGTCGGCAACACATCGGGTCATCACATCACTTCATCTGTGTCATAGTAAATTGTTTTTTTTTCATGGCGGGGTAGTAGTCTTCGGAATTTACATATCATTGTAGTAGCTGTCGGGGTAGTCAGTATTGTTAAACTGACTACCACTGATCATAAAGGCACAAAACACATTATTTGATGACTTCTATATTATAATTTCTCACAGTCCATGTGTACTGTAAAAAAAAGTGGCATGGTGTATGGAACCCCTTAATCTAATCCATACCCAGACTGCACTTTATAGCCATGTTGTTATCAGAAAGTTGAGTGATGGAACTATAACATCTCCTGGGAAAAGTACTTCAGGGGTTAAATTCCATCTCCACAGGGAACACTCAGGAGTTGAGTCAATTAAGATACCATTGTTATTTCTGTTGGCTCCCTATTGTCCACGAGTGAGCTCTACAGACAGCCAGGACCCGGAACCAGCAGGGGTCACCTGAGGGAAGACACCTGGGTAGATAGGGGAGGGCGCTGGAAAGTGTGAGAAGCCCACCAATCGAGACCTTTTGCAACTCCCCTGGGCAAACAGTTCCCAAGGTGGGATTATGAGGTGATAAAAGAGGCTACCGTGGGAGCTGGACACAAATGTGACTGACTTTGGCCAAGAGGTGATGATCTGCCAGAGATGTGCTGTGGAACCTATCTCACTGGATTTATTTGAACTGATTTCCTCCCTTGTTGGACCCGCAATTGTTAGGGAGGCCGTGCTGTACATATCCCACTGGAATTATTTGAACTGATTTCCTGACTTGTTAGACCTGCTATCGTTAAGGAGGTCATGTTGTATTTAATCCTGTTCTGCAAAATCATCCTTCTATTTTTCCTCTAATACTGTGTCTGAGTGATTTGGAAACCACGTATCTTCATATGTACATAGTCTATTTTAAATGTTCAAAGTGACAGATGGGGAAGCTGATGCCTGTCAGACTCACCATGTCACACAGCCCATAACTATTTTTGCTTGCTGCCACTTGTAAAATTACAGGCACCAGCATGTACATGGACCAGTGTATGCTATCAGAAGTATGGACTACAATTGTTGGCCCTCTAATAAATAAAATAGATAGTAGTTTCTCTTTTAATCTTAATAATAAATTTACCTTTCCCCCATTATAAGAATAATTAATATTTATCCCTTTATAGAAATTAATGAATTGTGCCCGTATCTAGAAACAATTAATTATGTCCTCTTTATAGAAATAATTATTTAATTGTGTCACCGTAGTATAACATTTTTAATTAATATAGCTATATTATTAATTCTATTATTTTTGCCTCAATCAATTGAAATCCAATATTGTCTCCCTAATAATTATTTACCTAACAACTTTTTTTCTTGTTCCGATACAATATATGGGAAATAAGACAAACCCTATTGACAAAATGGACCACTCACGAGGAGCACCCAGCACGAAATTAGTTAATCTCTGGTCAGACTGTCTATTTGCCGGGCAGCCCATTAGGAGCAGTCTCTTACACTGCTCAATCACAGATAAGAGACTGCCATAGGACAGGGGTACTCAGAGGGCCACAGTTCTAGTCAGCATTGTAGCAGTCATCCTAACCTAAGCACGGGGGCCCAATAATATGTTTGGGACCCCCCCTAGAGGACCAGGCCTGATGCTGAGTAGCTCTGGGCTCTTGCACAATGTAAGGGGCAAAACTGGATGTTTTACAACCTGTTTTACTATGCAGTTTTAACTAAATGTAGTATTTGTGGTTTGCCACACGTCGGATGCAGTTTGAGCTTTTAGGATAGAAAATCCTATGATTTGGCTATGTAATACACACACAAAACCACCACTTACAAAATCTCCCCCATTGATGTTTTCCTAATAAGCTACTAAAATATAATCCTGATAATAAGATCCATTTCTGTACACATTCCTCTGCTCCTATTTCCATGTTTTTCTATGGATGGAGTGTATTGTAGCCATCATATAAGCACATGTTAGTGGGCCAGACATTATAAATAAAATAAATTATAAATATAATAGAAATGATGGAAAAAGTAGAGGGTTCACAGGCTCATATTTGTGTGTTACAGCTGGTCAATAATTCAGTCCATAACTGGATATGATTATAATGAGATTTATTCTAGCTTTAAGGTTTATTAACAAGCCCCAGGTGTCAACTCAAAATGTAAAGTTTAAAGATAATATTCCTCATCTTTCCATATTTGTAAAATATTACTTCTTACATGTTCAGCACATGTTCATAAAATATTCACAACTCTTATTAACATTTTGGAAAAGCCAGGAGAGTAATTAAAGAAATATTCTCATGACCACGGTTACCCTATTTTAGTATATTGTAGTATATAAAGTATTCTCAGCAAAACACTGTGCGATATAGTGCCCTGGGACATCTGTGTATATAATACTTTATGGAGATCAGTGTGTATTTGTCAGATATATGTTATCAAAGTTATAATCTACCAAAGAAACCTACTGTGAAGTGATAAAATTTCTCCAGGAAATATAGAGCATGCTATGGAAATAAGATTTTCTTGAACATTAATCTGTCAGACTACCTGCAAACTTTTGGAAGTGGTCCATGGAATCTGTAAGGGCTTGTTCAAACCTAAAGCATATATTTTAAATCACTAGATGATCAGAATGAACTGTCTGGAGGCCCATGTAAAATATACACTTAAAGGAATTGTATCCAAAGTGGAAATCATCATCATCACCATTTATTTATATAGCGCCACTGATTCTTCAGCGCTGTACAGAGAACTCACTCACATCAGTCCCTGCCCCATTGGAGCTCACAGTCTAAATTCCCTAACACACCCACAGACACACACACACACACACACACACACACACACACACAGACTACGGTTAATTTGTAAGCAGCCAATTAACCTACCAGTATGTTTTTGGAGTTGGGAGGAAACCGGAGCACCCGGAGGAAACCCACGCAAAAACGGGGAGAACATACAAACTCCTCACAGATAAGGCCATGGTCGGGGATTGAACTCATGACCACAGTGCTGTAAGGCAGAAGTGCTAACCACTTAGCCACTGGAAATCATATTATTGTATGGAAATAATACTGTTTTCTTAATTAGGACTAAATGCGGGATCTTAATTTTGAAGAGGTACATCAAGCTTGACTATAGGCATAATTCTAGTAATTCTGCTATATTACATAGTCAACCGTTCACTAAACAACAGAAAAGCTCAGAAAGATTTTCTTTCCACTCTTTGATTTGCACATTTTACACTGTTGCATTTCAAAATACATTAAATTATGAATCGCATCATTTTGACCACGCCCCTGTGACATAATGATGCATACACATCATTTTACAGCGGTTACAGGGCCAAAATGACACCATTCTCAGAGAATATCGTCATGCCGGCTCTAATGCTGCTCACTTCACTATGAAGTGGGTTGCCCTACTCTCCCAGGAGTCCAGGAGACCTACCCAGAATTCGGGAGTCTTCCAGACATTCCAGGGGGTAAATGTATCAAGCTGAGAGTTTTCCGGCGGGTTTAAAAAGTGGAGATGTTGCCTATAGCAACCAATCAGATTATAGCTGTCATTTTGTAGAATATACTAAATAAATGATAACTAGAATCTGATTGGATTTTCAAACTCGCTGGAAAACTCTCAGCTTGATACATTTACCCCCAGGAGAGTTGGCAAGTATGGGTTAGCCATTTCTTGCTGAAACACATTGGGCAATCTCCCCTCTTTCTGACCCACCACTACTAAGTAGCAAACAGGGGTGGTATCTCTCCTTGGATTCCTTCCATTACCCAATGCTGGAAAGCACCAAGAAGCCAATTTACTCTGTGAGCTTGCAGAGCAGGAAAACACAGTCCTTCTGGGATTCTTAAACAGTGAGAGAATTCATTCTGACAAACAGGAAAACAAAATATTTAGGCATTATAAATATAAATATTAAAATACAGCTGTTCAGCTTGGAATATTTGTCAACTTCCCTTTAATAGATCAAACAAACAAAAAAAAAAATCAACAGGAGAACAGTGCTAAATCAAATAATATATAAATTCCACAAAATGGACACATTGATTACAAAATCATATGAAACACTTGAATTATTTAAATTCTGCCTTTTTGGTGAATTTATATGTTAATTGATTTAGTGCTGTTCTATTGTTTATATGTGAATTGATTTAGTGCTGTTCTATTGATTTTTTTTTAGGGTTTTCATTCTGCCTTATTGAAAAGACCTGGATGGATCTAATCCTCCCGCACTGTAAGCCGCACTGTAACATGGTTCCTGGTGGCTCACTGCTTCAGGTAGCAGAAAGGGGGTTTGGGGAAGAACCCCACATGTGTTAATTTAGGAACAGATTAGAAAAATGGTAGGTTATCCAAAACTAGACTTCTTCATGTCATGTTGGTGCACATATATATATGTGTGCATTCCTAAGGACAGATTCAATTCAAAATGATGCACCACTTAGTGTTATCAGAAGGGTCATGAAGGCACTCCGCGCAATGCAACATTCCAGATTTTTCCTCACACCCCATAGCGATGTTGGGGTACTATAGGATTTGGAAATGTGCGCAGCTGGACATCACGGTGGTGTCTGGTGGCACATCACTTTGAATTGAATCAGTCCTCCAAAAGTGCAGTGGATATTTAACACATTTTATTAAACATACAGACATACTTACTTGTAGAGATGTAAATGATTAGTTCAGTCTTACGAGAAAAAGAAACAATTTATTCCAACCATAAACCCATATATCAGGACCACTATATAGGTAAATCACAAATAACTAAAAGCAGGTACAAGCACCAAAGTTTGGCAACTTCATTTACTGTGGTATCACCTGGGTCTGTTATCTCAAAGGTTTAAATAATGAAAGGTGGACTCATGCACTTGACCTCTGTTCGCTCTCTAGCATTAACATGTCATTAAGCAAAGTCCAACACAAAATTTATTATTTCTCTCTGCGATAGTGTAACTTTGTAATTACCTCTTCTAGGATTTTGCCAAGACCATTAATTGCCAAAATACCTTAATAAATTTGTTCTGCTATTGTGTATCTCAGAGAAATATTTAACTACTTTAAGATTCAGCCCACTATGTGTATTATTGAGTTTGTGCCATCTGAATCTATCCTTCAAAGGACAACCCACATGCAACACATATAAACTGGGCAGAATAGAATAGTACATAAAAATCCAAAGTAGTCTTACAAATAATGAAACCTTCCTAATCTATAAAGGCTTGTCCCCATGAGTGGTTAACAAGAAACAACAAAAAAAATAAATGGCAAAATAGGTCAGCGTTGATATATGAATTCCTTGCTGTCCACATATATAGCAATAAAATAGGTGGCACTGACAAGAAAGAGAGAAATTGTTGTGGAACCTTGAACAGTGAACTTGAACCAAAGACACACACATTTACATCTCATTTTTTCAGAGGGTTATAGTTGCAGTTTTAGTGGTCTTTTTTCTAATTCCAATTCTTGTCATCATTATATCCTTCTACATGAATGCAAACATCACAACTTCAGTACATTTTATAGATATATTTTATCTTCCATAGACCCCCCTATTTCATTGATAGCCTAAGCTAATCCCCTTTAAATTTTGAAATGAATTTGGCATTTTCTAGCTCACCTTCAGGACATTGTTCCATTAATGGCAAAAAGTGCCCATTAACTAAATGAAATCCATCTTACGCATTTGCAATAATTTACTGCTATTTTGGAAACAATTCCTTCACCCTACTGTTATTCTGGAAAACCATTATACATTGCACTTTCCACTTCATCCTTTGTATTATATAGCCCCTCTTTTGACAAGAGAGGCACAAGAGTCGATTGCACTTAAACGCATACGTTTGTGCTCACATACAAAAACACTTGCTTGTAAAGTATACTTTTTTTTCTGTAGGCCCCTGACAGCCAATGGGATCTGGTGAGAGAGTGTCCAGGGTTTAGCATATAAACCTTCTCTGGCTGTAGTCCTGTTTCATTTTGTCTACACGAAAAACCCTCCCTCCTACTCTGGGGATAATGTAGGTTGTTTACTGGTATGTGTGTGTGTGTGTGTGTGTGTGTGTGTGTGTGTGTGTGTGTGTGTGTGTGTTGTTACTAACCAATTCTTTTTTCTCTGATACAGACCAGGCACAGTCAGGTGGGAAATCAATGCGACTAGCGACTGATATATACAGCACTATCACTGATAGGCCACAGGTCATTGCCCCTTTCGAGGTAAAGGTGGCTCTTGGTCATTGAGTGTGGAGGACCCCTTGACCTGCTTTGTGTGGGCACGTCACTGTGCATCTAGAGGGAGTGTAGTCACTCTGATACAAGGATTCACGCCAGCCATTCAGTAAGGGATTTTATCCTTGGTTAGTGGATTCAGGGCCATTTATTTTGCCATCCACTCGTTTGGTTCAGTATTCAGCTGTTTTAGCTGTCCCGCAGTTTGCTTTCTCAGCCACCATTTTACTTGAAAAACTATGACTTATTTGCCAATTTATTTACATGTTTGAGTCTTTATTTGAAGGGCGATAGTGCAGGGGAAAGGGAGCGTCAACAATATGCCATTTAATAAGCACCCCCTGCTATGCTTACATTAAAAGTCCCATAATTCCCCTGTTGTATAATAATTTGGATCTTAGGGGTTACATTTACAGCAAAAAAATGTGTCCCCACAATAACTCTTGTTAAAACCTCCACTGTTTTTTATCCAAGCTACCTGTTTGGCAACACTGTGCCCAACCTACTACTCACAAAGTAAGTTTATATATTTTTTTAAAATAAATTGTAAAAGATTTCATACAAAGGTTACACAGACCTTTATAAAGTATATTTTCTTGTATACATCTGTCAGTTTGATTATTACAAGCATTGTTATCTGACTGCATTCTGCATTCTTCTGATTTTGTCAGCTCTACACAGGGAGGATTTAGTATTCCTATATTACGCTGTGATTTCAGATGAACTGGCCAATCGCTCTGATGTTTCATCAGCTTCAGCTGCATTTCTCGGATAACTATTGATGTTCAGTCAACATCCATTGTATTTAAAGAATAATAGCCCTCTATTGGATACTAAAACAATTGAATAACTTTGTTTTTATCCTTATGTGCATAATTACATTATAATATTGTGTATCAGGTAGTATCCTTATGGTTATGCATGAGGACTTTGGGTATTGAATCAATTTTTTTATATGTTTAATGATTTATTTATTTTATATTTTTGATGTTATGTTATTTTATGCTATTATATGTCATAAATTGTTAATTTTATTTGTGCAACCAGGATTAATTCAGTATTCATTCTGCCATATCCAATAGAAGCAAAATATTATGATCCATTTTATTTTTAGATTTAAATATTTTTGACACCCGTAATTATTCATTATATTGTCTGGGGTTTATCGGGGAAGGGGCATATCCTCTGTAATGGGGAGAAAATCACAAGCTATGAGAATTTAAATTTTGTGAATTAAGAGTTTTTTTTAGCATCTAGTTTAGTTTGTTTCAGATTATGGGTTATGATGCGCAGTGCAGTGCATGATTAGTTATGTTAATTATTTGTATATATTTTATGATATGTACAACTTGAAATCTAGCATATAGGTGTGTGATTCATCTTTATTGCATCCTAAGCAAATATATGACAGTTACTATCATCATCTTACATCCTCTGTGCAAACTGAATGAATTGGATGAATGACCTGGGGAAGAAGTTGATAATGATGACTACTGTATCTTTCATTGTTAAAATAAAAATAGTTCAGTAAATAATAAAGAATTATAAAAAGGATCTCCCTTCCCATTCTCTCTAGAATCCATAATCAGTACCAGTGCTAGACAGCCTGGGCTGGCAACCACTGAAGTGGGGGTAACAACTAGTGTGGTGTCATCTGAGAGAATGTAAACCAGCACCATGCTATACACTATAACAGGAAAACCAGCAGCATTGTTCCCAGTCATAGTTGGAACCAACCCTAGCCTGGTCAGTTTGTATTCAGAGTCATTAAGGGAGAAGCTCTAGAAAAATAGTATTGAGCATCTTCCCAGCACCACTGGACTGCAAGGACAGGGGTATAATGAGACAAAATCAGGATCCTTGGAGTGCCAATTTTGACACCTCAGTGCTCCTGGCATAATGGAAACATGGTTCCTGGGACTCTTCTCCTATTATAGTAATGTACTATAAATAAGTAAAAAATGTATTGACACACAAAGCATTTTTTAATTAAAATAAATGCCTCCCAAAAAATAAAATATTTCTTCTGTATCATTGCATTCCAATGAAAGTTCTAATCTAGTGTTAAAACAAAAATTAATCCCCCCCCCTATAACATATGATGTAAGTGCACTGCTTAGAGCCCTGGGGCTATATTTCTAAACTGAACCGACATGGAAGAGATTTCATCACTTAGACAAACAAAGGTGGTGAAAGCGTAAAAAAGAGTTTGTGAATGGCTAGCAGCAGTTGATGTTCCTTCAATTGGGGAGACATTTATTCTGTGCTGGGACTGATCATAACATAATATGCCTAAATAAATACACTTTAAAAAGCGCTCCACAGAATTTATACAATTCCTACAAAACAGAACTGTGAACCAAATACTATAAAACAAAAATATAAAGTGAAAGTAGGCAAACCTGGTGCTTTTAATGTAATATAAATAATAAAATCACACGTAATAAAACTCATATTAGTAGTCCCTACATAGTCCGTTTTAAAAAAAAGGTGCTTCATGCTTGATTTTGCAATAATTTTTTACTACTTCTGATGTCACTAACAAGGCTTGCTCAAAGAATATGTCCACAATAGAAAGTAAAATAATACATATATCCTAACTGGTCACTTTATTAGTTAGGTACATCTGCTCATGAAAGCAAATATCTAATGAGCCAATCATATGGCAGGTACTAAAATGCTAATTCCCTGTGGAAAGTGTAGAATATATGTAAAGATCAAATGTTATGTTTAAAGGCTGCAAAAGAACAGAGTAGTTGCTGCCGGTTCAAATTTTCTTTACTGAAGCCAAGATGGAGAAGAAAAAGAATAAAGTGTGTCAAAAAAAAAGTTTGCAAATAGGTGTGTCTGAAATTCAGCCCCACAATAAAAATTTAGAAAACCTGCATTGGAGCTTACAGAATGGCGATGAAATTAAAAAAATCTCATAGTCTCTGCTCAAACCTGGGTGAGAGCTGTAAATGTGGCAGCATGTATACCATTATATATTGTAAAAAATGATTTGTTGTTCCGAATGGCTACTGTGAAAGGGAGCAAGTTAGAACAGCTAGTAGTTCCACAGGTTCATGTACCATTAGTGTTGGGAGCAGCACTCACTCAGGTGGGTTGCAGACTCTTAGGGATAGGGAGAACAAGGGAACAGGCTCTATACAAATTTTACTGTCCTGGTGTCTACCTAGTTGTGAAGGCTGTGGGAGGAGTGCTCAAACAAGGGTTTTAAAACAGCAATTTCTTGGTCTTTATCTGTTCTATCTCTGTAAGCGCTCCCATTGTTTTTTCTCTTTCTTCGCACAATTTCTGTAACTATTTCAACTCCCCTTTCATGGATTTAAAGACCACCTTTTCTTGCTCTCTCTGCAATTTCTCTGCTTTCTTTTTAAGAGTCTTTACTGGTTTTTCTCTTTTTTCATATAATTTTTTTTAATTCATACAACTGTTGATTTGAGCTCCACAACTGTTTTTCAAGCCAGATTTCTTCTCTAAAAGTTTTGTCCATGTGATCATACTTTGTCATTCCCACATAATCTTCTATAAAAGTTTTCTCCTGGAAATCATACTCTTCCCTGGCCACATAATCTGACCCAGGTAACACCAGGCCTATGAAGCGAACATGAGATTTTCCAACTTTCCACTCTGCAAAGCCCATGCAGGTTTTCCACATTTTCCTGCTGAGACTGAAATTCAGACACTCCTGTTTGTAAACTTTCTTTTTGACATATTTTATTCTTTTTATTTTCCATCTTAGCTGGAATAAAGACAATTTGTTCCGGCTACAGCTTCTCTTTGTTTCCTTGAAGCCTTTAAACCACAAGCTTGATCTTTACATTCATCCAGTACTTTCCACAGGCAAGTAGCAAAACAAACAAGTGTTTTAGCCTTCCACACAGGCAAAACAGCAGACTTCTGTGCACAGGATTTATTGGACCACACCCAACTCACAGCTCAGAGAATAAACAAGGTTACAATGCCAAGCAGTTTTTTAAATGTTTGCTTTCTTCGGGAAAAACGTGCTGAACAGTTCACAGTAATATTGCTCTTTTCTGTCTCTCCACAGACAAAATATTTGCTTTCTCTGCAATACAGCAATCTTCACACTGCAACTGACAGCTTTATAAACAGTTTGGTGTGTGATAGTGGTATTCATTACATTTCACTCCCCACCATTGCATCGGGTTGTCTGGGTGGACAGCTGTGCTTTGGCTGTCCTTTACAGATCCCACAATGACACCACTTGTAGAACACCTTTTGACACTGACATCCCGTAGACATCAGACACCTACAGTGTTCTTGCTTGAAATCAAACGGTGCTTTACTGTTCACATCACAGTAACAGCATACATTCTTGCCAGGTTGACACCAGTAAGCAATACCAAGTTGCCTACACCTCTTGGTGACCCTAATGCTACCACAGTCCACAAACATAGCAGCACAGTACAGGTTTAAATATCATAACACCTCCATTTAATCTAACTACCTCATTGGAACATCTGAGTTCAGCCTAGGGTTCTTGGTTAAGAGCTTAAGAGCTTAACACTGTATGCAGCTTATTCCTGGGACCTCATCTGTCCCTATGCAGGACATATTCAGGAGAGGTGTCAAAAATAGGCCTCTTTGCCATTTGATATATATATATATATATTTATATATTTAGAATTCCATATAATCCTCTGAGATAATTCATGAACAGCTGACCAAATTCATTTCATGCTGCAACTCGAGGAAACAAGGAATATCATAGTGCAGTATATTTATAACAACCAGGTACTTCTCAAATAATAAAGCATTTATTGCACACATCCTATTAAATAGCAAATTATTGCCCGTACATTAAAAACATAAGTATAAAGCTTATCTAGGTCTCTCGTGTAGATGGTCTCGGCTCACTGGCCAAGAAAGCAATCTCCACAGCAAGTTAAGAAAACCAGGATATAGTCCCTTGACTATATACTTATTCGGAATGACTTTATCAAGAGGGTATTGCTAACATAATGAAAAGTCCTGGATTAAATAGTCCATAAAACCAATCACTAAAAGACTTTAGTACATGTAGATTTGTGGTAAAATCAAAAGATCCACGAGCCGATCTGTTTACTTTCTCACATAGCGGTGATGTCACTTCTGCGCAAAGCCGATGACATTTCTCACTCCGATGTTTCGGGCGGCGGCAATAGTAATCATATAATAACAATAGGAATAGCACATCTCATATAACAGCACAATCGCCATATAGAAAGTTTAAAAACAATAAGGTCACTTCCACCCTCACTAAACTCTAGAGGGACCAATATAGTATGATATAAACTGAAATAAACATTTCCAATATAAAATATTGGAATGCTATCCCGGAATATAACAATTAAGATATAGTAATAATATACAAAAAAATACAAAGAATAATATAAAATATTACACAGAAAATAATATCTAACAATGATATTACACATAAGAATGGCAAAATATAAATAATATTATCAAGACCCACAATGTAATACATTTTTAGTTTTTATATCAATTTCCCTATGTGCGTTTAGGAGCAATGGATCATGTCCTACAAGGAAAACCAGGTACACAATGCTAACTGGATAACATAATATTGGCAGCCAAAGATGAAGAGGACCATCTAAACAATTTGGAAAGAGTATTAGCCACACTACAGGAATATGTAATCAATAGATGTGGTCTGCATAATTCAGCTTATAAAACTGAGGCAGTACTGCAAGCACCCCAGCCCCAGTATGTGTCACAACTGAGATCTTACTTGGGCCTAGTGAATTATTACAAGTTCTTGCCGGACATCTACATAGTACTACACTCACTACATTCCCTACTACAGAAAAGAGCACATTTGAAGTGGACAAAATACTATGAAAAAGCATTCTCCTAAACAAAAAGGCTGATTATATCTGATAGCATACTACAAAACTACGCATCAGACTGGCATGTGATGCCTCACCATATGGCATTGGAGCAGAGTTGTCACATCAAATGATAGATGGATGCGAGAAACCAATAGTGTTTTCTCAAGGTCCTTGACAATAGAGAAATTATGCTCAAATTGATCAAGAGGGTTTAAGTCTACTATGGGGAGTAAAGAAATTTCACAAATGTTTGTATGGACAAAAGCTCATGTTGGTAACTGATCACCAACCATTGGTATCAATTTTCAACAATGAAAAGGAAGTTCCAGCCATGACTGCTGCTCATCATCAATGTTGACCATTTTTCCTGGGTGCACACACAAATGACATAGAGTTTAAAGGAACAAAATTGCATGGTAATGCTGATAGACTGTCACGTCCCCCTTTACCGAATGTGAGGAGAGCAATGGTAAAGACCCACCGGAAGTGTATCACAACACATAGGTAAAACGGCTACCTATTATCAATGACATGATCAATCGTGAAACAAGGAAGGACCCTGTACTGTCTAAAGTAATGGATCTGACTCTCAAAGGCTGGCCTAAACATGCCAATGCTCAATATTGTGGATTCTCATTCAGCAGAGATCAACTTTTAGTCTTTAAAGAAACTTTAAGGTGTAGGTCAATAGTGATAATACCACCAAAACTATGGAACAGAGTTCTGGAAAATTTGCATGAGGGTCACTTGGGCACAGTGAAAGCTACACATGGTGACCAGGAATCGATGGCCAAATTGAACCGTTGACAAAAGACTGTAAAGGATGCCAGAGGGTTCAAAATTTACCACTCATACCCCTATTTCACCCCTGGGAATGGCCATCATCCCAATGACAGCATGTGTATAGTGATTTTGCTGGCCCATTCATGGATTGTATATTTCTTACTGCACTGAATGCTCATTCAAAAGTAATAAAGATGAAATCCACTAGATTTGAGAAAACAATTGCTGTTCTGAGAACCATCTTTGCAAGAAATTGTCTGCCTGAACAAGTGTGCAGTGACAATGGGCCACAATTTGTGTCCACAGAATTCCAAATGTTCATGAAGGAAACATTTCAAGCCAGCTCCACACCATCCAGCCACCAACGGTTTGGCTGAGAGATTTGTACAAACTTCCAAAAAAGCTGTAAAGTCCACGTACCTTGTACATTTGCCATTACAACACAAAATTGACAACTTCCTGTTCATCTACTATAAAACTGAGCACTACACTACCGGTCAGCCACCTGCTGCTTTATGTAAAGTAATTTTCAGTCTAAATGGAACTTGATAAAACCAGATGTGAGACGAAAGGTACATAACAAACAATTTCAAACAGTTTATCAGAAACCTACTCGGAACTTCGACATTGGTCAAGAAGTGCTTGTACATGATTAAAGAGGAGACAAATGACAACTGGGAATAATTTCTTCCAAAACTTGTCCTCTGATGTACGTGATTAAAGTGGGGGGAGAGTTGTGGCAATGCCACATAGACCAAATAACAGCGGCAAGGGCCCAAACAGACTGTAATTCGACACTTGGACATATAGCCAAGCAAGTCATGTGGCGGTTTCAGAACAGCCTCATGAGGACGTTATGGAGACTATATACCCATTTGTGTTTGCTATAGAGACTAATCCTGAGTCTGTTATGGACCTGAGGTTCCCTTAGTGGCAACATCTGATCCTGAATCTCCTGAACCCCCTAGTGTGTTGACGGTCGAGCAGCCTGGCGCTCTGGGATTATGCAACCAGAGGAGGAGGAGGGCACATTTTCAGCAGGGCAAACAGCAATGACAAAATACATGCTGTAGCCTGAAGACAACCCAAAGTGGAAAAAACAACATTCATGAGTGGGTTCTGCCTAAAGAACAATAAATGCTAAGGAGTGGAGACATAGAAAGAGGTAAAGTGCCATTATCTGCTTATTTGTTTTCCCTATTTGGAGAGAGTTGCCACCACTTATTCCTAGAGTGGAGAGTGGAAGCTTGAGTCGTTGAACCAGTATATTGGTTACCAGCAGCCAATTTGCAAAGCTATAGCAATGGGATTCAGTAGTGGAGCAGCAGCATGTGGTACAGTGGTAAAGCTCCAGTGATGACTACAATCATGTTACAGAAGTAGATACAGCAATGCTACTGTCGTGGGCACAGCAAATAAGGCTTTAGTGATTACACCAACAGCGTACAAGATACAGCAGTGATGTAACTGCCATGGATTAGTAGACACGGAAATAAGCAGCATGTATGTTAATTAAAAAAGCGGAAAATGCAAAGTAATGGGATTTAAATGGGGCAACAGAAGATGCAGGAAAATACAGCACCCCTCCCTGATGTTAAAGGTGAGAACACAGAATGCCATTCAGAGTGTGTGAAAACAGAGTCATTACTATGAGTCTTAAAGCATTTATCTGGAATAATGATGTGAGTATAATGCATAGGAGCAAGAATGACGTGAGGCAAAACTGAAAAACATATGTAACTGAGAATTCTGCATTTTTATGTACAAGTAGAAAAGCAGCTCTTTTACTATTCCATAGCAGTGTGCTGGGGGATTTTTCTTTATTGTTTTCCTTTGTGGATAACTCCACCCCTTTCAAGCACCTGTTGTGAACCTATAAATTGATTAAGCAGCTTTTACTTCTGTAAAACTGAGAAAAGAAAAGTTGTATGATCTTATTTTAATCTCAGACTCCTTTGCCCTGTAGATTATACTTTCCTGTTCAGTATGTTCTAGAATTACATAATGTGTTGACAGAAATGTTGGCTGAGGGTAATTTTAATACGATTGTCATTTTAAATATTTTCAAGTATTGGCAACCCTGTATAGCAACAGCAGTGGTTGAAACAGCTGCAATAGGGATGTAGGATTGTGAACGGCAAATTAAAATAAAGCAAATACTGGGTAGTGTATAGCAGGATACAACATGTATGCAAGCAGACAAGTAGCAGTCAGATACATTCAACAGATCCAGTTGGTATTCTTTATAAATACGTAAGCAAAAGTAAAAGTAGGACTTTCAAATTGAAGGAGGCACAGGCAGTTCCTGGTTAGTATAGCCTACATCCAAGTAGCAGGCAGATACATTCAATGGATGCAGTTGGTATTCTTTATAAATACGTAAGCAAAAACAAAAGTTGGGCACTGTGAGAGAATGTAATATTTTTGGTAATGGGAAGGGGACACGAGTGGCTCCTGGTGATTTTAGCCTATATTTATAACTTGGAGAATAAAGCATTTGTGGTGCTGCCAAAGGATGACATTCAAATTGAAGGAGGCACTGGCAGTTCCTGGTTAGTATAGCCTACATTCATAACATGGGGGGAGATGCAAGAGTAGGGCTGCAAGTAGATGTCATGTGAATTGCAACTAGAAGGCAGCACAGGCAGCTCCTAATCAGCTAAGGAAACAGGAGTAGCTCTCTGATATAAGATTGTAGATACTGAACTTAAGTTTGGCCTATATGCAATGCATGAAGAAGGAAGAATAAGTGACATACTGGCCTGATTCACTAAGGAACGCAAATGCTGATATGTGCCGTATTTTAAGTAAAATCGATCTGGCATGCCTAGGACCATACGCCAGTAAAGGCAGCAACATCCAATTCATCTCTGAGCGCAAGGGACCCTTACTACAACCTATGATGTCATGGGGCGGAACAGGGAGGGAAACGGGTGTATGCATTGTAGTCAATGTACAATAAGAGTGTGCCAAGCTTGAGCGCACACAGCAGCAGCCGATTCAAGCTTCGACATTTCAAAGGTACGTGTTTTTCTGTCTTATCACTTGCACCAGCTACAGGTCAGGTGTAAGTGCAAATTACTGGTGATGACGGTCATGTATGCATGCAAGAACATATATGTAATCAGGAGCAACTGTAAAAATGCATTTTCTGTACAGTAGAATGAGGCATGAGGAAAGAGGCAAATATTTCAGGGCAACAGTTTAAAAATTATTTTGCTCTTCTCTAGATGACATAGTCCATGTTTGCAGAAAAAGTGGGTTTATTTGCTATTCATTAGTGTGTTTGTTCCCTAAAAGTAAAATAGAAGTTATTTGAGCACGAACACCGACATTTCAAATAAAGTAACATGTTATGAGAAACAAATTTGGCAGAGTATACTTTAAAAGAAATTGCAAAACTGGAGGAAAGAAATTGCAATTAGATGAAAATATGAAAGATATTATTCATTTAGCACTTAAGTATTTGAAACATTATTCATGCATTACATAACAGGATCACAGGGCCGATACATACAACATAATAAATAAAAGTGGACATCCCTTTAAAGACACAAATATGCTTTATTGGGTGATCACGGGTCCAAACTAAGTTGTAATGAAGAACTCTATTAGCAAAATAAAGGATAAAGGGTTTTATGCCATGTTACTTCCTCCTGCAGTAATGCAGAATCACTTTGGAAATATTTTTATTTTGCAGAATCAAGGGTGGATTGACTATAAGCCTTGTCGGGAGTTTTCCTGTTAGGAAATAACATAAGGCCATCAGAGTAAGTCTTCTTATTTTTTAGAACTAGACAGGGTTATTGAATCAGAGACCCAGGGCACTGAACTGGATGGCCCTCAACTGGTCCTGGCATTAGTGTATTTCCGGGTAGCTGGCTCCTAACCGAGTAACAGCAATCATATAGTATTTGCAATGACGATCAACCAGTTCCTTCCTTCCCCTTTGCTTGAGCCAATCTCTCCACCCCCACCCTTACCCTTACCTTTTACTGGCCATGGATTCACCGGGTGTTGTCAGCATGCAGCAGGGAGGTTTAACCTTCATGCTATGTGATGTCCAGCATTACATGGAACCTGCTCAAAGGAGAAGGGAACTTGGATTTCCCCTTCCTCTCTGATGACGGAGTGCAGAATGCACAGCAAAGTAGAAGACAGAGCAGGAGCAGCCCTCTCCACTGATGAGATGAGTGCAGAGTGTTAAAAAGTTTGAAATTTTACATGTGTGTGAGTGACTGTCTGCAGAGCAAGTGGGAGTGTATGTTTTGATGTAATGCTATTAATTTATTGTCAGGGCTATCAATGAATTATGGGGTGTCAAAGTTGTGAGATAATAATGTAAGGTTTGGGTTCATTAGGTGAAATAAGACTAATTATTAAATGTGTATTCTATTACATTCCGGGGCCGGCTGGTGGAAAGTATGCCTGCATATTAAATGATATTAATTTAATGCTGTGGCTGATTAGGGGGAAATAGGTGTATTTATTGAATGTAAATGCTATTAATTTAATATTGGGGTTGGTTGATGAAAATAAGCCTATTTCTGGTGAATGTTATTTATTTAATGTCAGAGACAGTTGGGGTGAATAGGCATATTTTTAAAATGTGAATGCTATTAATTTATTGTTGGGACTGTTTGGGGTGAGGGAGGTCTATTTATTAAATTGGGGTGCTATTGTTTTAATATCTTGCGCTCTCTCTCTTGCGCTCTCTCTCTCTCTTGCTCTCGCTCTTTCTCTCTTGCTCTCTCTCACTCTATAGTAGAGGGAGGTTAGAATAAGAAAAGGGGAACTTATGAAAGTTAAAATTATGACAGTACTGAATAATAGCAGTCTGGAAATCACTGCATAATTCATATGGTAGGATTTAAAGAAATTAATATATTGATAACAATTTAATATAATACAATATGAATATATATTAAAAGTATAAATTAGCTGCAAAATCCAGTTCTCACAATAAGATCAAACATGAAATAAGACCTAAAGCACAAAATAATAACAATATCAACATTACTAATCATTACAATGTATAATGTTGCACATACTGATTATGGCATTGAAAAAACAGCTGTGCATGTGTTTAATAAATAACCAGTTTCAACCACTGTCAGTTTATAAAAAAGTAATTTATCATTTTTTAAATCAACATCTGTATATATCTAATCTGCACCAGTATTTGTAAAGTAGATGTTAGTGTTTAATTCCACACCAGTATACTGTATATGATGAATCCTAAAATATACCATCCTTTCGTATAAAACCCAGCCACACTGAAAATAACTTAAATAATTAAACACCTATAATGACAGTTTCCTCAGAAGGATAAGTGTGTATAGAAGCACAAACGTTTCCCTGTTTAAACTAATTTTGGCCAATAAAGTGCTAGAATGTTATAATTCCTTACATTGCACAAAAAAGTGCACAACAAAGTCCAAACTAGCTCTCTTCACATGATGCTGTCATTATGCAAATTAAACACAAACCACCTGATGAAGTAATTACACAAATTAAATGCAGAGTGACCACCAAGAAATCAACAGTTGCCATCTTCAAATAATATTTACATGACTGTTATTAAGAGGACGGCAATGTAAAAGAAGTAGAAGTAGAATGACAGCAATGCTCTGCTGATCTTACAGCCCTGAGTAGAAACTGCATAAAAAAATCTATGAGTGGTCCAAACCAATTGTGCTCTCCTCGTTCCTCATCACCTCACTCTTTGCACAAATAATGCCCAAAATGTGAGGAAAATGGCTGACCCTTGTTTAACCCTGCCTGTGTGTAAATAGTGCCAAAAGTGAGACTATTTAGCCCCTCTAACTCTCTAATCCAAGACGACAATAACAAAGAACAGCAAAGTGAAATGGGAAGAAAAAAACAACCAGTTCCTGCCAACCAACCAGCTAACCCATGCAAGGCAACAATCTCATGTCAACCAACCTGCTCCTGCCAGCCAACAACCTTATACCAGCCAACCTGCTTCTACCAGTCAACAGTCTCATGCCAGCCAAGCACCATAAAAAACAACAGTTTCTCATATAATGAGGTCAAGATTCTTGTTAATAACATGGTAGACATGCTGAGCAGGACCAGCAGAAACATGACTGCTATTGCCAAAATTACCATTTGGCAAGAAATAACAAAATAAAGCAAAAACAGTGGCTTCCATCACTCACTCTGAGAAGGAGTAAACGAACAAAGATGGCAAGACTTGAAACACAGGCTAATGGACAAAATATGAGAATATGAGATATTTGCCAGAATGACCAGTTGGAGGTTCATGGCCCAACTTCATTTGACACCACTGGAGAAGACAGCCATGATCTGCATTCATCGGCAGCAGATTGTGGGACTAGGTAGAATGGTCAATCATCATCAGCTCATCATCATCAGCTCATCATCATCATAGACTATCCAAAGCAAAGCTGAATGCATTTTTTTTCAATAGTAATGTGACCTCTAATTATCATGGGCCCTCTATCTTACTGTCTACTTGCCCACTCCCACATGTTATTTACTATGTTTAATGTTTGAAAGTTAGTTTGGCACCTCACAATAATTAACTAACCATATTTTAAATATGCGGGACATTCTCCCACCTGCAGCAAAGCATGTTTTTACAATCCTAAATAGCTTATTTCATAAACGTACATGATACCCTATATCTCCCAATGCTCACTATGTATGTCTTTCAAACTATGTAAGCAGAGTGTTTTAATTTGTTACTTATGTTATTTAAAAAAATAGTTTTTAGAGTTCACATCTTGTACTATTTCAAACACCTGGCCCTTGCTACAAGTAACCATAGCTGTGCTTTTGTAGAAGATACCTGTGTTATTAATAAAATTGTATGTATTATGTCTAATTTCTTAAGACTGTAGAATGTAGGTGTCATGAATGTTTAACATTTGGGGGTATATGTATCAAAGTCCGGTTTCTTCATCTCGCGGGAGATCGGCGTCTTTGCAGCTAAAATTGAAAGGGGCGATGGCTTGTAAAGGCAGTTTGCCTTTAAATTTGGAGGAAGTGAAATCCCGCTTGTAATGACGACGGCCGGGACGCTGGGGCAGCGAGTCGCGGCGGTGCCCGGAGCCGCCATGGCTCGTAACAATACCCTGGAAGCCAAATGCCTGCAGCAGAAAAAACATGAAGGGCCAGGAGCCACTATCAAATGCCTTCTCCGCATCCAAGGCAAGTAAGACTAAGGGGAGTTTTTTTCATGTTGATGCAATGAATTAGGCTGATCACTGTTGTCAGGAGAATGCCTGTTGGAATGAATCCCACCTGATCAGGGTCTATGAGCACAGCCAGGACTCTCTTCATTCTGTTTGCCAGTGTTTTGGCAAAGAGTTTGATATCTGTGATGAGGCGTAATAATGGACAGAAACTGTCACACACAGTGTGATCTTTATCTGGTTTAGACAATAAGCGTGGATGAAGTGGAATTAGGGTGGAAGGTGCTGCAGAGCTCAATTTAAATAGAGGAAATGTGACCCTGATAGTTGGAAAGAAGTGGGTGGTCAGACACGCTGACCGCCAAAAACAATGATAGCATCCCGTTGCCTAGCCGGCGGCGCAAGGATTACCTTGTCACATTGCACCATGGATATTGAAATAAATTTAATCAAACGTTTTCCAGTTGTGTTTATACATTATAACCTTCAACATCAAAATGAAATGAACATTTACAAAATTCTCAATTTAATTTAATTACTAAAATACCTGGTTTTGATAAGTGTTCATACCCTTAGAGTAACTATTATAAACTTGCAGGAAAAAGTTGGATAAAGTAGTGGAAGTAAGGAGATGGATACAAACAGCTTTCAAAGGCTTTTACTCTCCCTCAGATTATCGTTCAAAGCATTATTAAGAAGTGAAAGTGTATAGCACCACCAACATCTTATGTAGATAGATTGTGTAGATAGGACTGTCCCTCCAAACTGGTTGACGAAACCAAGACCACATTGAGCATGGTAGCTACCAAGAGGCTATTGGCATCTTTGAGATCTCACAAGTCTTTATGGCTGAGATTTGTTGATCTGTGCATGTGACAACTATCTCACTAGCTTTACACAAAGCTGCCCTCTATGGCAGGGTGGCAAGAACGAAGACTCTTCTGAAAAATTCCACACTCAGTGCCAACACTGCAAAGATTCTGCTGCCATGTGGCAAAGATTGTATGGTCAGATGAGACCAAGATAGAACTTTTTGGACTGAACTCAAAGTGCTTTGCATGGTACAAACCAAACACAGCACAACAAAAACACCCAAAACACACCATACCTACTGTGAAGCATTGTGGTGGCAACATTATGTTGTGTGGGTGTTGCTCTTCAGCAAAGACTGGGCAGGATTGAAGGAAGGATGGATGCTGCCAAGTATACCCAAATTCTTGAGGAAAACCTGTTGCCCTCTGATAGACAGCTGAAGATGAGCAGATGGATCACCTTCCAGCATGACAACATCCACACACATATCGCCAAGAAAACACAGTGGCTTAAGGATAGGAAGGTGAATGTCCTTGACTGGCTAAGCCAGATCCTTGATATATAGCTAATAGAAATCTGAGTATGGATTTGAAGAGAGCAGTTCATCGCAGGTCTCCACAAAATTTGACTGAACTTAAACAATTCTGCAATGAAGAATAGGCAAATATCCTCCAATCTAGGTACCCAAAGCTGGTAGAGGCATATCCAAACAAACAGATGACTGTATACAGCAAAATGTGGCTGTACAAGATATTAAATCATTGCACTGTAAGTCCAATTCTACATGATGCCCTGTAAGTCTATGTGCATTGAATGAACATAACAAATTTAATCACTGAAAAGATGGTATTATTACACATTAAGGGCCTGATTTATCTTCGGACTTAACGTGAGCATAGTTCCGACCATGTTCAATTTCAAGTGGATCTCAAGATAGGTATCCATTTGAATCCGGGGATAAGTATGCCCTGGCTAAACTTTGCTTGCCCTATGTAGACAGAGAGAACAGATTGCAGAATATGTACATATATATATGCAATATAAGGTACTATCTGAATGCATGCACAAAAAAATATTTGATAAAATAAATTAACAACTCTTCATACTATAACCATTAATAAAAATATTTGTAAAGACAAATCATTTTTTTCTAATAGTAAATAAATAAATCAAAAAGTTCTTAATGCGTACTGTACATATAATGCAATTTTAAACTCTATGGGCCTGAGTCATTAAGGCAAAAAAGGAGTAAGTGTTCTTTGGGATAAACCATGTAAGGGGTGCAAATTAGTTTTTTATTTTGCAAGTAAGTTTAATACTGGCTGTTTTTTCATCTAACACACAAAAAAACGTAATTCCTTTATTATTACACTGAAATTTACTGTTGACCTAGAACATGCCCTAGCCCAACTATAAATCTGTCCTCATATTTTAAATTTACCCCCCCCCCCCCCTCCAATGCAACATGGTTTTGCCCAGGTGTAAATGATACTCCTTTTTTATGATTTATGATTTATGATTTTTTTATGATATTAATGACTCAGGCCCTACATATCTTCATTGCATACACATGTTCTGTGCTAGCTAGTGGCACACAAACATGTCGTTTTTTAAGCAAAGGCTATGCCATGCTGGTCATCACTATCAGATGGCACCTACATCCCTTGTAGATGGCGCAAATGATATGGTTAAAAAAGACATAGTTAAGAGAAACACAAAACTGGAATTGTCTGCATCTATCTTGGGGCGTCCTTGGGTTACCTTTACTGTATATTGCCTGTGTTTATCCACCCCTTCCTTTTCCCGTTCTGCCCTTTATGTCACAGGCAGTCGTAAGTGAAATTTGTATTTAGACATGAATTGTGTGTAATTGCGCTCATTAGTGTAATGTCCATTTCTAAGCATGTACAAAACTATTTCACGCAACATACGACCCATAGAGAGACTTATATCCCCGTTAAATCATTACCCAAGTCTTTATACCATTGTTGCCAAAAAAATATTGCAATCTCCAAACCATGTTAAAATTTAAATAGAGACAATGCAAATCTTTAAAGGGAATTAGCTAATTAAAAACAATTGTTTAAATGTGTATGTAAACCTTTGATTTTTTTTTTTTCTTCGCTTTTCATTTTAATTCATTTTGACACTGCCTTTTCTAAATCAGAATGGGCAACATTTTACTTCCAAGAAGTCAAGTGTGATATTCAAATATGTTACAGAAGCTTGCTGAGGGGCATAACAAGCAGAGCAGGTGTCGTTAAGCACCTCTCATGGAAATGGAGATAACAATGATAAGGAGACTATATTGCTGCATTATCTGCTATAAAACAGTAAATTAACATTGTTGCTTAAATAATTTGTCCTTTGGCTACCCGGAAACCTGCTGTCGTGACATTGGTGAGTTTAGCTGAAATGAAAGGGACAAAAGGACACAGAACTTATTCACTGTGTATCTTAGTGTGTCTTATTCAGTGTAGTCAGGGTCGGATTAACCCTAGGGCTAACTGGGCTACAGCCCAGGGGCCTCGGGCATCTAGGGGGCCCTTGAAAGTGCTCAGCAGCATTATTGATCAGTCGGGGGCGGGGTCGCCCCTGCCACGATCAATGCTGCTGAGCACTTTCACTGCAGTCCTTCCCCGGCGCGCTGCAGTCTCCTTACTGAGGAGATCTTGTGAGTCTCACTCTCACAAGATCTCCTCAGTAAAGAGTGCACAGTGCGCCGGGGAAGGACTGCAATGTCAGGAGAAGGAGGTAAGTGCCTTGGGGGCGGCTTGGATAACGGGGGGCCCTCATGGTGGAATGGCTTAATCCAGCCCTGAATGTAGTCAGATTCATGCAGGGTTCAGTAAACACATTTAGCAATAGAAAGTAGTCAGGTGCAAGCTGGGATAGATGCAGAAGTTTAGCAATAGAGTAGTTTGGTGTCTAGCTGCATTCCGAATCACAGGAGCAGAGTAAAACAAACACAATACACAAGCAAATGGTGATTCATGAAATACGTATTTATAAGCATATACTGGAAACAGGATCCAAGATTGATAATTCTGAGTTTAAATTTGTAGTAGCCATCTTGGGTAAGAGCAGGTTCAAGTGCAGGTGCATATAGAGTAGTGACCTTTTCTGGCTTTAGGTAAAAATCCTAACAACAGCTTGTGACATGTGCTTGTGCTCTATGCTGTAAACACTTTATATTATCAGGTTACATTCATGGACATCAGTGCTATTATCTTCAAAAGGTGTTCAGGATAAGATCAATAAAGCTTTAAAATACCCTGCCAGAGCCGTTGGGATCTGTGTATTCAGAGGATAGCATAAACATTGTTGCTACCGTGTTTCCCCGATAATAAGACCTACCCCGATAATAAGACCTACCCTTACTTTCCCAGAACGGTCCAAAATATGACCTACCCCGAAAATAAGCCCTAGCTAAATTCCCATTTTGGCCGGTCCCTGCGCTACAATACAATGCCCCCCACCTCCGCCCCTACCCCCCCCCCGCATGAAATGGATGCCGCTGTTAACGATTTAGCAATGGCATCCAATCACAGCTGCAGCGTCTCACTGTCTCACAGTGAGCGCGCACCCTCCCCTAGTTTCCTGTGAATGACGCTGGCGTGTGTGCCAGCTACATTTACAGCAGCGCCGCGGAGGAGAGTACAGAAAAACGGTAAGTATTGTAAACAGGACTGAGGGGCACTATGTGGGAAAGAAGCAGGACTGAGGGGCACGATGTGGGAAAGAAGCAGGACTGAGGGGCACTATGTGGGAAAGAAGCAGGACTGAGGGGCACGATGTGGGAAAGAAACAGGACTGAGGGGCACTATGTGGGAAAGAAGCAGGACTGAGGGGCACTATGTGGGAAAGAAACAGGACTGAGGGGCACTATGTGGGAAAGAAGCAGGACTGAGGGGCACTATGTGGGAAAGAAACAGGACTGAGGGGCACTATGTGGGAAAGAAGCAGGACTGAGGGGCACTATGTGGGAAAGAAGCAGGACTGAGGGGCACTATGTGGGAAAGAAGCAGGACTGAGGGGCACTATGTGGGAAAGAAGCAGGACTGAGGGGCACGATGTGGGAAAAAGCAGTGAATGTTAATTTAAATAAGCCCTACCCCGAAAATAAGCCCTATGCAGTTTTTTTGAAAAAAAAAATAAAAAATAAGACAGTGTCTTATTATCGGGGAAACACAGTATCCGTTTATGATGGAATATTTAACTTTATTGAACATCCCCATTCAGTACACATTTGAAGCAGTAGCAACAACCTCTATAACATATTGATGTCATGTTTTTATATACATTGAAATTGAAATATGTATATTCAAATATACATAGATATTGAATAATTCCAAATCAAATGGATAGGAAAAAAATAAAAAAATAAAGATGAGTAAAAAAGAAAAATAAATAAAATAGTTAAATAAATAGTTAAATAAATAGATTCTTAATCTTCATTACATCAGAGCAATAATCTCATTCCAATATTTTACATGTATAGACAGGACAAATAAAAATATTAGCAGATAAAGATTGCTACTTGTGACATTTATTTTGATATATTTTTAATGTAAACATACAAAGTTGCTGATATTTGATCTAAGAATAAGAAACCTAACCAAACAGTACTAGGTGGTTGCTACAGATTGAACATCTACTAAGGCATCGACTTAATCCTGATTTACAAGCCACTCCTGATCAGGATCTCCCCCAGCCTTTAAATATTTAAACACTCTTTGAAAACCTACCATTTTATTAGCACTTATCCAACTTCCACCTATACAACTCACACTGGCTGGTAAACCATCACTATTCTCCAAATCTCCACTGTGACCATCACTTACTCTTCTTGCCTCAGTTCTCCTATTTCACACTAGATTAAAAGCTCCCTCATAAGCAAGATTTCCTACCCTTTGGTTTCTTGCATTTATGTTCCTGTTTTATATATGTCTTGTTTACCACATTGGTCATAGCAAACAAATCTAATGGCTTTCTTTACTTTCTTTAAGCATGCAGTGAGTATAATAGCATGGTGAATTAAATGAGTTTTAGAAATTGCAAAGTAAAGAGTTACATATTAAAATTGGATAAGGCTTTCGTGGAAGGGTAGGCAACAAACTGATCTAGATGATCAGCCTGAGCAACTAGATCAGATAAATTGGAAACACAAAAAGGGGAAAAATTTGGATAAGATATGGTCATTCACATTCTGCACGCACAGCCTGATAACAATTTGTCCAACTGCTTCTTCGTATGACCAATGACCAATAAGTATCTGATCAATTTAGATAACATAATCGGGATTTGTACTACTGTGGTAGCCAAAAATAACACAGTATCTGGCAATCTGCCTGACATCTCCAGCAATATAGTAGCATCTTTAGCAAGTATAAAAGGAAACGTTACAGTGTAAGCCAGTGGTTCTCAAACTTTCTCAGCTCGAGGCACCCTTAGGGTCACCATAATTTTTCCAAGGCACCCCTAAGCAAAAATAATTACCGGGTAGTTGTTTAAGTAGTTGGGTCAAAATGACGTAGGATGTAGTTAGACCCCTTCACCATCACATTGTGTCCCTTTATCATATCACTTTGTATCCCCTTCGCCATCTCACACCCTGTGTCCCCCTCTTCGCCATCTCACACCCTGTGTCCCCCTCTTCGCCATCTCACACCCTGTGTCCCCCTCTTCGCCATCTAACACCCTGTGTCCCCCTCTTCGCCATCTCACACCCTGTGTCCCCCTCTTCGCCATCTCACACCCTGTGTCCCCCTCTTTGCCATCTCACACCCTGTGTCCCCCTCTTCGCTATCTCACACCCTGTGTCCCCCTCTTCGCCATCTCACACTCTGTGTCCCTCTTCATCAGCTCACACTCTGACCCCCCTTCAGCATCTCTCTCTGTGTCCCTCCTTCAGCATCTCTCTGTCCCTCTCCTTCAGTGTCTCTCTATGCCCCTCCTTTAGTGTCTCTCTCTGCCCTCCTCCTTCAGTGTCTCTCTGTCGCCCTCCTTCAGTGTCTCTCTGTTGCCCTCCTTCAGCGTCTCTCTGTCGCACTCCTTCAGCGTCTCTCTGTCCCCCTCCTTCAGCGTCTCTCTGCCCTCCTCCTTCAGCGTCTCTCTGACCCCTCCCAGTGGCGCACGCAGGGGGGGTTTCTGAGTCTCCAGAAACCCCCCCTGCGCTGACTAAGTGACCACTGTCCTATACAGCAGCCGCGGTGCTGTCAAAGAAGCATCCACGGCGGTGCTGTATTGTATACAGCACCGCCGCAGATGCTTCTTAGACAGCGCCGCGGCTGCTGTATAGGACAGCGCTGGCGAAACGGAGCTGCTGCGCAGCTCTCTCTCGTGTTTTTTTTTTTTTTCGGTCGGCGGGGAGAAACCCCCCCCCCGACAATCCTCCGTGCGCCCCTGCCTCCTCCAGTGTCTCTCTGCCCCCCTCCTTCAGCGTCTCTCTCTGTGTCCCCCTTCAGCGTCTCTCTCTCTGTGTCCCCCTTCAGCCTCTCTGTGTCCCCTTCAGCCTCTCTGTGCCCCTCTTCAGCGTCTCTCTCTGTCCCCCTTCAGCCTCTCTGTCTCCCCCTTCATGGTGTCTCTCTGTCCCCCTTCATGGTCTCTCTCTGCCCCCCTTCATGGTATCTCTCTCTGTCCCCTTCATTGTGTCTCTTTCTGTCCCCTTCATGGTGTCTCTCTCTGTGTCCCTTCATGGTGTCTCTCTCTGTGTCCCTTCATGGTGTCTCTCTCTGTCCCCTTCATGGTGTCTCTCTCTGTATCCCTTCATGGTGTCTCTCTCTGTCCCCCTTCATGGTGTCTCTCTCTGTCCCCCTTCATGGTGTCTCTCTCTGTCCCCCTTCATGGTGTCTCTGTCTGTCCCCTTCATGGCGTCTCTCTCTGTGTCCCTTCATGGCGTCTCTCTCTGTGTCCCTTCATGGCGTCTCTCTCTGTGTCCCTTCATGGTGTCTCTCTCTGTGTCCCTTCATGGTGTCTCTCTCTGTGTCCTTTCATGGTGTCTCTCTGTGTTCTTTCATGGTGTCTCTCTCTGTGTCCCTTCATGGTGTCTCTCTCTGTGTCCCTTCATGGTGTCTCTCTCTGTGTCCCTTCATGGTGTGTCTCTCTGTCCCCTTCATGGTGTCTCTGTGTTCTTTCATGGTGTCTCTCTGTGCCCCCCTTTACTTCCTTTACTTACCTGCTTTCCTGGACGTCCTCTCTGCTGCTCCTTCTCACTGAGGCTGACGGACGTGCTGACATCACGCCTGGCAGTCATTGAGGAGGAGGATCCGGCGCTGGATGATGGGTAAGTTTTTTTTTTTCTTCTTCTTGCTAGGGATCGCGGCACCCCTGTGACAGCGCCGAGGCACCCCAGGGAGCCGCGGCGCACACTTTGGGAACCGCCGGTATAAGCTAACCAATTAAAGCTTTAATCCACTGGCAAGGAAAGCTCCACATAAATTAAAATAACTAAAATAACTAAATAACAGCCTACACTGGATTAAATACCTATATTATAAACTTTTTGTGGTGCTGAATTAACTTCACCACATGGCAATTTCTGGAAAGTTGTGTTTGTCAGTATAGACTTATTAGAGCTACAAAAAAAATGGAAGAACAGCAATTGAGGGGAGAAATTCAGGGCTGTGCACATGCTCAGAAACCGATCTTGCACCAATGGACACAATTGCATGCAGGAGGAGTAGTAGGTTCCCCTGGGGCAGGAGGAGCAGGAGATGCCAGTGGGACAGGGGGTAAACATGTGGTAGATGGGAAGCAGGGTAAACAGGTCACAGATGGTAAGGAGGGGCAGCATGTGGCATATGGGAAGGATGGGCAGCATGTGGCATATGAGAAGGAGGGGCAGCAGGTGGCATATGGGAAGGAGGGGCATCATGTGGCATATGGGAAGGAGGTGCAGCAGGTGGCATATGGGAAGGATAAGCAGCATGTGGCATATGGGAAGGAGGGGCAGCAGGTGGCATACGGGAAGGAGAATAAATATGTGGCTGTTGGTAAGGAGGGGGGAAAAGTGGCACAGGGAAAGGAGGGACAAAAGGTGTCACAGAACACATTTCCACTGCTCCACAGTTAAGTGTCAGTGTGCTTTACACAACTCCATCCGACGCTTGGCATTGGTCTTGGTGATGTGAGGCTTGCATGCTGCTGTCTTATCACAGTACCACGCTTGAAGTCACTGAGCTCTTCAGAACGACCCATTTTGTATCACAAATGTTTGCAAATGAAGACTGCATGGCTGGATGCTTGAAACGGGTCTGATTGAAACACCTTAAATCAATAATTAACAGGTGGGGCCAAAAGTTTTTGTCCATATACTGTAATTTATTACAACCAGTTGTTAGTAGTCGCGGCGGCCGTGGGCACCGCCGCGACTCTCCTTGTCTCCCATCTGCCGTCGCTATGGCGACCGGGACGTTCGTTCCGGTCCCAACATCCCGGTTGCCTAGGCAACAACCGGGGCGCCGGAAGTTACATCGCGCAGCGCCCGCTAGCTGTCAGACAGCCGGGCGCATGCGCACAGGGGGCATAGTACTTAGCCAATAGTGGCTGATTGAGGAGGCTCTGCTACACTTCTACTGCATCCCAGTTTTTTTTATCATGCAGCCACCTGGCTGATTATTCCTAGCTGGGTACCCTGTAGCCTCATTGGCCATTAGTAATTATCATTAGGCTATTCCTGTGAGTACTGGTAGGGCTCTGTTCTTATTGGCTCCTTGTACTATTTAAGGCAGTGAGGACTGAGCCTCACTGCCGGTTATAGCGTCCTGTTTACAGTTCTGCTGCCTGCTTGTTCTCTCTGTGCTTGGTGTTAACCTGTGATAGACTTCCCATGTATGACCCTCGCTTGTTCCTGGACCTTGAACCTACGCTTCTGACCCCGACCATTTGCCTGAAAACCGGATTCTGCTCCTCCGCCAGTGCCCCTGACCTTCCGCCTGTCCCTGGATTCCGAACCTGTGCTTGTGACCTCTGACCTTGGTTTACTCTGCCTGAACCCCACGCTGCTGTCCGCCAATCACTCCATTCCTGGGTTCTCCTTAGCCGGTATACGGATCTCGACCCTCTGTCAGCCTGCGGCCAAGTCTGTCCCCACCACTAGGGGCTCCAGCAAACACCAGGCTTTCGAAGTAGACTCCGAGTTTTATTGTGCTGGCTAGGGAGTTCCTAACACCAGTCTCTTATTTTCAAACCACATCTGCCTACCCCTCAGCCACCTCTTTCTCCCAAGCCCATTCTACACTCCCTACAGCCACTTCTGAACACCCTCCAACCAATTGTGCTTCTACATTGTCTGTCACACTGTCACTCTCTGCTGCCCAATGATCTCTGCTGCTTTAACACTGTTGCCTACCACATCACAGGTAACCAGAAGCCAAGTTCAATATCTAGCCCAATTTGAAACAAGGAGCAAGAAACGCTGGAAAAAGAACACTTGAATTTGTTATGTTCAGTTTGCTTCACATATGTTTTGTGTGGATTTATTAATACACCTTTTAACGCAATTCAAATCTCAAGTCTCTGGTGTTTATGTTCATTTACTTAAAGTTTTAAAATTTTTAAAACAATTTCAAAATTTACTTACAGGAAAATTAGGGGGAAGCACATATTCTTTATAATATAGGCATTAGTGATAAAACAGTATAATTTGTTCTTCCCATAACAAAGATTTATCTTAATGTAACGTAAGCTGAACATAAAATACATTTTTTATAGTTGCTCATGATTGCAGACACATGCATACGATTTTGACATCACTAGGACTCAGAACTTAGACTAGCCCTATAGCTGGTACAAGATACACGGCATAAAAGTAAGTAACTTTGTGGAGCATCGGGCTTGATTCGGAATTGGCTGCATGCACTTGACTTTGGCATGCCCATATGGTACACCGACAAAGGAAAAATGTCCCTTCCTTGCCCCATTTACTCCTCAGACACGTAGGATGTAGTAAGTGTCCTTTGTATACAAAGATGCAGTGGACAAGGCTAGGTTCATGGACATATATGTCCCAGTTCTGGCATCTGGAGTGATTTTGGGTACGATGCGCTCAAGAACGGTACATGTGTGCCTGGATGAATCAGGCTCTATGTGTCAGACAAATTAATGTATTTTAGAATCCAAGTCAGTCAGGTTTGTTCTTTGCTTTATTTTAAGTAAAACACTATATAACTAATAAATCCCAACAATAGGAGCAACAAATAGTAAATATGTCTGTGCCCCATTCATCACACTGTGCCTCTTATCACACTGCTCCCCATTTTCACACTGTGCCTCTTTCAAAATTGTGACATTGTATAACACTGAGCCCCTTTTCACATTGTGCCTATTTACTTCTTTTCTTCTGTCTTCTTTTCCGCAAGCTGCTTCTCTCAGCGCAGCCCATCACTGACAACATTGGGATGTGCTGATGACATCACGCCCATCAGCCAGTGAGGAGTGGGGAGGGCACAGGATGGAGGGTGCAGAGCATGGGAGTGAGGCACTGTCCCATCGCCTCCCTCTGGACAGGGCCGTCTTTCCCATTGGGCACAATGGGCAGGTTCCCAGGGGCCCTGCAGCCCAGGGGGGTCCGTCGGAGGCAGCAAAAAAAAACAAACTGGAAAAAAAAAGACAATACTTACCTTGCGGTCAGCTGGCGATCCGGCTCCCTCCATGGTCTCCTCCTCCGTACGGCGCTCGCAGTGCATGTCGGGCGTGACTTCATCACGCCCACCCGACATCCATTGCAGAGCGCGACGGAGGAGGAGACCATGGAGGGAGCCGGATCGCCAGCTGACCGCAAGGTAAGTATTGCCTTTTTTTTTTCCCAGGTTTTTTTTTTGTTGTTGCTGCCTTCGACGGGCCCCCCTGGGCTGCAGGGCCCATATGTATAATATTTTTTTTTTATATATATATGCATATATAGGGGCCCCGCTGCACTGCTGTGCCCGGGGGCCCAAGATGTTGTTAAGAGGGCCCTGCCTCTGGATCCACCCCTGGCTGGAGCAACGTAAGAAGACAACAATCACAGCTCCTTGCAAACTAAAGGGGAAGATTGAAAGGTGTAAGTTCACAATTAGAAACAAATAAATATTATTATAGTTTGGTCTAACCCATGTAGTTAAAGAAAGAGTAATATGGCTTGTAATTACCTTCATTGAACAAAGTACAAGGCCTGTTATGTAATAGTGATGTTATAGTATCAATATGTGATTGCATTCACTTTAGGATACTGAAGTTTTAATAAACTTTTCGCCAATGGTGGAATAATGCTCCATGCGTAGTATTTAATAATTAACATTGAAACCTAAGATTAGCCATATGTATCTTATCTATCTAGGAGAGAGAGATAATATGTAATAAAAGACTAATGTGTCATATTTTTTCCAATAGAATGCCGCCATCATCACCGCCTGCAGGAGGTCAAGGAGGAGGTCATGGAACCCCTTGTTGCTTTAAACAATCCATGTGTGTGTGTTTTATTTTTTCTAAGCGAATGTGTAATAATGAGACAAATTTGTTAGTAAAGTATGTTCTAATGGGTTTTTTGCTATGATGGAATAGTGCAGTTTGATGAGGTAATGCAGTAAAAGGGTTAATATGCAGTAGTTGGCATAAAACATGGGTTTCTAGGAGAAAAAAGGTGAATTAGAGTAATAAAGGAATTTCATGCATGTGCATTCAGATGTGAGTAAAAATTGCTTCAAAATCACGTAGTAGAGCAAATAAAAATGACACTTGGGTTACATCTTACGTCTAGTATGTGAGTTACTCTCATATTTAGCTGCAAACGTATTCCTCCTGTGCACTTGTTTTTGTATACGAATGTGCATATGCATGGGTTATGTATATTAAGAAATACCCAATTACGATCTAATTGCATTCAAACATGAACCAGGCCCACAATGTTCAAGGATTTAGCTCATTTTGAAGACAGGACTAAAATTAAAACATTTAATTTTAATGCTAATAATTAAGTAAAAAAATATTGTATTTAATAGGCAAGAATTAAATGAAGAATATAATATGTTTGAACAGTAAAAAAAAATCAGGTGAAGTCATCGAAGTGGACCTGTAGGTGACCAACCCTGCAGTCAGTCAGTAATGTGGTAGGCCAACACATTACTGGTAAAGGAAAGGGCATTGCTGGTTGTGAAGATACCGGGTTTATCTGGCCCAATGTTACCCACTTTACGCTGGCTGGCCACCCACAGCTGCCACACTAGGGAAGTCTACTCAGTACCTTCTAGGATTTGTATAGTCACTCAGGCAAATGCAGTTAGAAAGTAAAGCAATACAAATATTGTAATAAAAACAATCACTAGATTATTATGTACACACAGTAAATAAATGCCAGGCAGGTTTACCACATCATCTGTCCCTTACCCCACTAGCTTAAGGAGCTACAGTCACCTGGCTGTCCAGACTTGACGACCCATGGATCTCTCTCAGCTCCATATGTAGACTCTGGTAGAGAACAACATCTCAAAAACCAGACCTTGCACCTTTCAGGAATGAAATCACAGAAATGAACACCCCCCCTCCCCTGGAGCGGATCCTTATATCTATGGTCTAATTTACACAGAGCTTTCCCCTCTCTTGCCAAACCCCTGGTCCTCTCCTTGTTAAACAATGGTCAGTGCTTGACTGGGGGGGTTGGAGAGGGGAGTGAAAATGAGCTGTCCTTCCACAGAACCTCCCCTGCTAGATGCCCTGTCTGTAATAGTCTTCTGAGAACAATGGACACTAATTATTTTAGCCCAGCCAGTATCTTTCAACCTGATCCCTACCCATAACCCCCTGGCTTAACTTTAAAGACAATGAATAACAACCTCACTGCCACATCACCAAATATGCAATAAACAATATACATATTTACAATGAGCTACAATGTCCCCTTATCCACATGTAATTAGAAATGTCAGTGTTATTCTATTGGGCTGGCGAACAAAAACAAGGGCTATAAAAAGTACATGCAATAATCCACATTTTGTGAGAAACGAGGGACAGACTGATTAGGGCGATATTAATACCTCGTTTCACCGCACTGGAACAGAGCTGTATTTAGAAAACAGGTTTGAAACCTGGATGTCAGGTCTCCAAGTAGGATCCCAAAATCTTTAATCAGAGGTCCCCTACATTATATTGGGAATTATACAAGAAAAAGATTTGCAACACCTCACAATCGGAGGTCACCCAATAGTCTCAAAATGCCATCTCTCCAAAATCCTTACGGCCAGAGGATTATAGCGCAGTCCAGAAACGCCCTCATTTCCTCTCCAGAATAAAAACTTATTTTACTTTAATGGAAAATTATATTTCTATTTATTCCTTGAGAGATAAATCCCTATCGTATGGTGAATGTACACACTTCTATACACTATTTATTCATGTAATCACAGAGAACACTCTGTTTTGGAAATTATGCGCTAGATGTCAATTGCTCCTAACAAAATAAATATTACCTGAAACATCTGTTTCCAGAATGCTCCAGGTGAGCATAATGGGCCTGATTCATCAATGCATGCATCTGCCAATTTTGAGCATATGCTCAGAACCAGTAGATACGTCCATGAACGCAAAGGACACTTACTATAGCCAACGATTTCGGGGAGAGAACAGGACGGGTAAGATGTGTTTTGCTGTAGTCAATGAACAGTCTGAATCAAGATTTCAGCGTCTCAAAGTTACTTGTTTTTCTTGTGTATTTTTTGCTCCAGCTAAGGGGCTAGAGTTAGTCCTGATCAGTAGTGATGACAGTCTTGTATGCATGCTATGTGTTTGCAATCAGGAGCAGCTGTATAAATGTATTTAATGCTCAGTAGACATTAACAACATCCTAATAAATGTATTTCATGGAAAAAATGTATTTAAAATATTATTTTTTTTTTTTTTTTAAAAAAACTGTTTTATCATTGATGCCTATTATAACAGGTGACATTAATTAAATATTTTTTTTTTCCTGTGCGTTCTTTTGTGGATTTATGATCCACATATGTATTGGACATATCCTGCAGCATCTTGTGTAGTAGAGCACAGCAGACCTGCCTCTGATTACAACAGCGCATGTAACTTGAGGCCTGTGCCTTGATGGATTCGAGAGTGTGCAAAGCTGAAATACATGCGTTAATACTAAACGCGGATTGAGCTCATAATGCGTGTCTTAATGAATCAGGCCCGATATGTTTTTTTAATTCACTCCTTTACACAATGTGCAGTATTTCTGTCTATTTTGATCTTCCCACATAAATGTTGGGAAATTTAATAAATTGGTTTACGAGAAATAGAATATCACAGAAGCAAAGGATGAAAGGTTTTAATTCTTATCTTGAATACGTGAGCATTCACAGTTAATAATATCTTCAATAATGTATTTTATACGGGACCCTGATATGTGTTCCTCTCTCCCATTTTGGTCAGATTAACTCTTTTCTGTTATCTGACATTATATTGGGAGCCACATCTTATGGGGCCCCAGAACATTGGCACACCAATACCCCCTGTCTCACTTAAAAAAAGTGGAGGACACTGATTTAGAATACACTTGGAGTTTAGTTTGGGGTACCAGTAAAGATGCAGAGGAAGAGCTGTGCTAGAACAAACAACCAAATAACAGTTAGCATAGAGTTCTACTTTATTGAAATGGTAATAGAAATAGCACATACTAAAACTTCAAACAAGTTAAAATCATCTTAGGATGTACAAAAAAGCAAGACTAAAATTCAATTAAAGGAAGCAAATATATTGCATTTTTAAGCAATTGATCATCTAGATGGGTCTGTTGATTTTAATACATCTAGATTTCTATGTTGTTATTTTTTAAAAAAAATGTTTTTGTTTTTTACAGCATAATGAAAATAGGCACATAGTCTACATGAAATAAATTAATTCTGGTATACTAACACAATTGTTCCAATCTCTTAGACACAAATATTTACTCCTTTTTTACAGCAAATGATTGACAGGTTGTCCACAGTGCCACCTACTGACAGAGCAGTGAGAATTAAATACTCTACATAGAGAGATGAAAATATGTAAGAGGATCCCGCCAGAGTTATTTTGGGTGTAGCATTTGTGGATCACAGTGAAGTTATTTGATTGATTATTACATATTTGGAGAGATATCCTATACACAGTGGGAGTATTACTGTAGCTTTAGGTGTGACACATACACTGGTTCTTATGCTTTGGGTGTGATAGGTTTTCTCTCCTTCTCCGTTCTCTGATCCTCTTTAGGCTTTGACTGTATAAGCTCAAAAGGTTTACACCATAATAACATAGATCCAATTAAGGGTCTCTAAGAGTAGCATTTATTGTGACTTATATATTGTTAGGAGAATAAATAGTAATAAAAAGAGTCACATGGCGGGAATTCAATCGGCTGCGTTACTCATGAGAGTAACGCGTCCCGCGCACAATTACCATTACTACAGGAATAGAGCGCATTATTACTGTTAGTACAGTAATTTAAATGCTGATTTTTGCTCGCAGCTCTGAGAGCCGCAAGCAAAAATCTGTTTTAAAATTAGTGCAATAACAGTAATAATGCGCAGGGCGCGTTACTCTCACAAGTAACACAGCCAATTGAATTCCCCCCCACAGAGTCAGTGTTTTTTTGATGGGGAATAATACTGCAAACAATCATTTTCTCCTGTTCTGGCTAAGTGACTGACAAATGGTGCCAATACAGCATCCTGCTGTCGTGCGGTTTCCTGTGGTGTCTAAATTGCACTAACAAATAGTGCAATATAACATATATATTAGTGTTCAACAAATGAACAAACCAGCACCAGCAATAAGAAAAATACAACATTTAATAGAAAAAAAATAGAAAGACATATCACAACAGAGACCCACTTCAGGGGGTCCTGATGAAAACAACCTAGCTGAAAGCTGGAACGATCATTGGGCAGGGCATACTATTGTGATATATCTTTCTATTTTTTGCTATTAAATTTTGTATTTTTCATATTGCTGGTGTTGGTCTGTTCATTTGTTGAACAACCATGGATCCTGTTGTATGAATTATGGGCTATGCACAGCTTTTCCAGTTTTGATGTACTTATTGTGAATTTAGTGTGTGTATCAGGGGCGGATCTAGAGAATACTGCTACCCGGGGCGATGTAGGGGGGGTGATTTAGGCCCCGGCCCCTTTTTTACATCTGAGGCTGCCGGCGGCTGCATACTATGTGCAGGTCCGTTCAGCAGTGACAGGCAGGGACAGTGTGCTGCCCGGATGCTCTGATTGTGTTTAAAACACAATCAGAGTGGCCGGGCAGCACGCTGGCCCTGCCTGTCACTGCTGAATGGACCTGCACATAATGTGCAGCCGCCGGCAGCAAGCCCCTGCTAGGGGGGCGATCCGCCACTGGTGTGTATATATATATATATATATATATATGCATTATACTCAGTGATCAAGGAGGAAATTTGGCAGTATAGAAAATGTAAATTAATGGCATTCGATTGTTTTAAAATTAAAGCAGTAGATGTGGCGGTATGGTACCGCCTTATACATCGTCATCATAATTTATTTATTTATATATATATATATATATATATATATATATATATATATATAGCACCACTAACTCCACAGCGCTGTACAGAGAATATTTCTCACTCACATCGGTCCCTGGCCCATTAGAGCTTACAGTCTAAACTCCCTAATACACACACACAGACAGAAACACAGACTAGGGTCAATTTGATAGCAGCCAATTAACCTATCAGTATGTTTTTGCAGTGCAGGAGGAAAACGGAGCACCCAAAGAAAACCCACGCAAACACAGGTAGAACATACAAACTCACACAGATAACGCCATGGTCGGGAATTGAACTCATGACCCCAGTACTGTGAGGCAAAAGTGCTAACCACTAGGCAACTGTGATGCCCAGATACCCCCACTTTGATCACTGTGTATGTATATATATATATATATATATATATATATATATATATATATATATATATATATATATATATATATATAGTGGCAAAGAGGGATATTTGCCACAGTTTGTAAGGTAACAGGTAGGAACACAGTTAGTCTGCAGCAGCAGGCAGGGTTAGGTTTTCCCTAGGTTCCTCTTTTAGCACACACACACACAGGTGTGCTACATGAAAAAACAGTCAGTATTTAACTGATGTGCAAAACAGAAAACTAATTTGCACCCCTTGCATTGTAACATGGTCTTGTCCAGGAGACTTAAATAAGAATCTTCTTAATTTAAGATCCTTAATGAATCAGGACCACTGTCTGTATGTGTGGGTGGCACCACCGATGCCACTAAGTGGCCGGCGAGCAGACAAGGAAGTAATGTCTAGCCAGATGTAGGTGGTGGGGATTTTCGTGTACTGTTACTGGATATGATTGCTGTACCAGCATTGGAGCTGTTTTACCATCCTGACAACTGCGAATAAACAGCTAAATGGTTCAGCATACCTGTGTCCGTTTCCTGTGGTGTCATCGTGGGATCTGTAGGACAGCTAAGACACAGCCATCCTCCCAGCCTCCTGACACAAGGGTGGTAAGTGGAGTCTGTTAAAGACCACTATAATCCACCAAACTGTTGTAATGCTTTGTTTCCAATGTGTTGCTTTGAAGAGACAAACCTTTGCATTGGGAACTGATTAGCAGTGGTTTTGTTGCAAAAGAAAGCAGAAGTTAAAACACTGCTGGTTATTGTAGTGCCACACTTGTTAAAGGTTCAAACTGTGAATTGGGTCTAGTCCAGAAAATAAAGCAAACTGTTGTATTGTTTCAAATGTGTTACTGTGAATAGACAGACAAACCTTTGCATTGGAAACTGATTAGCACCTATTTTGTTGCAAAAGAAAGCAGACGTTAAAACACTGCTGGTCATTGTAGTGCCACACTTATTAAGGGCAGACTGTGAGTTGGGTGTGGTCCAAGATTTTTTTTTTGGGAGGGGTTTGTTTACTATTTACCAGTGAAGGTTTCACAGCACATGTCAGTTGAAAAAAAAGGGGTTTAAAAACAAACAAAAACAAATTTATTCTCTGGTAATTGTAGTACCACACCTTGTGGGTCACCTGGTTGTGAGTTGGATGTGGCCCGGAATCATTTGTTTTTACCTGAATGCTGATAGAAGCTAGGTTTCATTTCCCAGCACAAACTCCTGTGGGAATGAAAGACATTTTAAGAACCCTAGTGCATGGGGCAGCAGTGCAGGAGGAAAATACCCGACTTCTCCATGAGGAGATTGCTCAGGGGAGACGGGATAGAGAGGCTCCACCTACCGCCACGCTACAGAAATTAACTTTTGATGATGATTGGAGGCATATCTAATAGTCTTTGAGCGTGTCACCACCTGAGCCAAGTGGCCACCTGGGTCTTGGTCTGAATACCTGCTCCCTATCTTTCAGGAGAAGCACAGAGAACCTATATAGACCTAGATGAAGACCAGGCTGGCAATTATCAGCGGCTAAAAACTGCCATCTTAGCGAGGGTTGGAGTCACAAGAGCAGGGGAGGCCCAACAATATCATGACTGGAGGCTCTCCAAAGATATACCAGTTCGGACTCAGCTTGCTGAACTTGGTTGCAGCCAGAACTTCTGGCCATTAACCACTGTATCCGGGGTATGGACCAAGGGCTCCAAAGGTGGGCTCGACAGGCGGATCCTCAGTCATATGGGGAATTGGCTGCTGTAGTGGAGAGATACAGTGCCTTGCAGCATATGCCCAAACCTCCGTTGCCCGCTCCAAAGTTTGTGCCTCGGTCAAAATCTGGCATATGGAACAGTGGACCGGATGCTGGTGAGGAGAGATTGCTGGATAAAAAGGTAGCCAAACCTGCATTAAGTCCAATTTGCTTCAAGTGCAAAGAGCCTGGACATTTGAGGGCTCAGTGCCCAATGTTAGTAGAGCATATGGATTGTTCACTAGTGCACACACAACCAAACTACCTGAGCTGCTGTCCGGTTACCAAGAAGACCTGCTTGTTCCGCGTGAATGTGTATGGGAATCACCAACCGGTGCTGGCTCTAGTAGATTCGGGTAGTGAACTGTCCTTGGTTTCCAGCTCCATATTATCAGAGAAACTGATGCATAATCTGACTAAAGTGAAGGTACTCTGTGTCCATGGGTCTGCCAAGGAATATGACAGGACTCTTTTGCCTGTTACTGTGAATGGCCAGACAGTAACAATGGTAGCGACCGTTGCCCCAAAACTGCCATACCCTTTACTACTGAACAGAGACTTTCCGCTGTTCAAGCAGATCCTCCAGGAGCGAATCCAGCCGGACACGTCGTAAATTGGAGCACCGGCCGAAAGTCAAGCCTTGATGGAGGAGCTTGAGGGAACAGAAAATGGAAAGCGCCAGGAAGATAAAACAAGGAAGCGGATATTGCTCAGGTTCTATTGGCCAGGAGTGTACGGGGCAATAAGAAAGTTTCACCGGACATGTCCAGTATGGCAGAGAACCTGTCCAGTATGACAGAGAACCTGTCTGAAGCCAGGCTACCGGGCCCCGCTAGGTCCCATCCCTGTGGTGCAGACCTTGTTCAATATATATATAATATATATATATATATATATATATATTATGACATTGGTCCTCTGCACTCTCATTTGAAGTTTTATATTCAAGTTCTTACATTGTAAGTGTAATATATTATATCGATTTCACTTTTTTGAAACTTATTACATGACAAGATTTCTTCTGTTCTTCTTTCCTATGTGCATAATTGGAGAACATTTTCAACACATAAGATTCTAAATATTTCCTATGAGAGGATAAAGACTGTTATCTAAAGTTTATCTACACGCTGATCTTTTTTTTTGTTCTCATGAGTGCAAATTTGTCAAAAAACCCATACCATTCAAACAGAGCCGTAACTTAGAATTCTAGCGCCTGGGTGCGAAAGACAAATACGGCCCCCCTAGCCCTCAATTTTAACCAAATTAACCTAAAATATTCCTAAATTGCGCCCCCCTTCAGCGTTGCGCCCTGGGCAGTCGCCCCCTGTCGCACAGCCCTAGTTACGGCCCTGCATTCAAATATGATTCCTTGCAATATCACATTATTATATTTTCTTCTTTTTCCTGAGGGAAACTGTATCTCAGAACAAACATGGTTCATACTCATAAAGATACATCAGTGTAAGTTATTGGTGCATGTGCACGCTGATTTACCTCACCTCGTTATTTTTATTTGGGTGTGAGCAGTATTCAATTAGGGCCTGATTTTGAGTTAGAAGCAAATTTGTACCTGGTCAAACCATGTTACAATGCAAGGGGTACAAATATACTTATTTTTTGGCATACAAAGAAATTACTGGCTGTTTTTTCATGTAGCACACCAATACTTGATAGCTTTATTTTTATATTGAAATTAAAGTTGTTCTATGACATGCCGTATCCCAACTATAAATCTATACCTACATTTTAAATTTACCTCCCCCTCCAATGCTGCATAGTTTTGCCAAGATGCAAATTTGCTCATTTTCTTTGCTTTTCTCCTAACTGAAAATCAGGCCCTTAATGTGTGGGTGAAATACACAACGTTATAATCTTGGCTTTGTTATTAACTCTGGATTTCTTTTACATGAAGACATATTTATGATTTTTGAGACAATCAAGCAGAAGATGAGGAAAGAACTGTGACTCATTATTGGGAACATACAATACAAGGATTTTGCAGATTTTGGGGCTGTGGAATGTTTCCCTTCTGTTTTTCAATTTTTTTTGGGGGGAGGGTACTTTTAGCGCCATTACTCTTCTCACTTTGTATGCCATGCTTATGTTTATTTGAGTTGTGTGTGTGTGACTCAGAGTCTGAGTAGGCTGCAATTGACCCTAAGGATTGCTTTGTTTCTGGTTTGTTATTGTTATGTAGAATTATTTGCTTACTTCATGGGTTCATGGGTTTGTTCTAGCTTTTAGTGTTTGCTGCAGAGCCAGGTATAACAGCATCATAACTGTATTGAGAATGTTGGTTACCATTGGAATATCACAAGGTAACATTTACATGGTCATAGGGATCATTGATCTCTAGAATAACCATTTAAACATCATCGCCCAAACTCATTGGCATGCAAGTAAAATTGGTGAGAAATGCAGCAATGATGTTTTTTTTTAAAGTAGTTTCATTGTAAGCATATGAAAATCCCCCCTCTGGAAATTGAATGGGCATAAGAGCTCCAAATGTGTTGTTATTTGTTGCCCATTGTGTTGCTCTTTTTCTCTGAAATATATACACAAATAAAAAAGTATCTTTACATACAAATAATCACTCGGTACAATTTTCAGTTACAATCAATATATTGATAAAGATATTATCAGCAGGCCAGTTTCCTTTCCAAACTGGACAGGCATATACCAAAGCCTGGAGTGGAGTTCAATCATCCCCTGTGACAGGCCAAAGATGCAGTGGAATGCAATTAGCTACAAGAGGAAAGAGACACACTTTTATCACCTGATAATAGGGTCCTTAAACTGTGCAATACTATTCATATGTGTTACCCATTTTAAAAGGCCACTAAAACCAACATCCTGAGGAAAAACTTAGTCATCAGAATTTATTTTTTGGAAGTTTTCTCTTGAAGGTTGAATGAAATGTTCAGAAGAGGGTAGAACTTAGCTATTGTGCGTCTCGCACCACAATGGTGCCTTGTTTTGTAGTTGAACGATATTATTCATATCTCTATTCTCATATAGAGAGAGTAAGATTAGAATAATGACTAGTTAAATGATAGTTGGCCAGAAAAAGTCAGACTCACATTGTGTGGTGGTACACATGCTCTCTTGTCCTGGCCCTGAGTTATCCCAGGAATAATTGAATAATTATATAAATTTCACAGTAGTGTGTATCCTAGAACGATGAACGATCAGAGTTCAAAAGCACAGATCATCGTTTGAGATGATTGGTCATATTATTTTTAGCTCTTTTATATCAGACAACTAGTATTTTAGGTTTAACTGCCTATTAAGGCTTGTGGGGTTTATAAGTGGTCCCATATTAGTGGTATCAAATAGGAGATTCATTGAATAAGTAATAGGCCCTGTATGTTTATTTCTTATCTGGATGGAGGTGTTGAATAGACAATGGAAGTAATTTTACAACAGCATTAAGCAAAGTATATTTATCAACCAATAGCTGTGATTTGACTGTTAATTTGCTTCAAAATTTATTTTCTAGATTAATTTATTCTGGAAACTATTTTAAAGTCATACATTCCCCTAGGAAAAGGTAATTTATTAATTCATCATCTGATTCATTACCATGCATAAATCTAACCTGACTACAGTTATGTCAATAATTTTTGCTGGGGAATTTTTCCAGAAACATAGGATTAGAGTTGCTTATCTTAACTTTGCTTTATAGTGATGGTGCACAGAGTATACTCTGTATTATAAATATACCAACAATGGAAAATGGAAAAATATAGAGATATGAAGAGAATCTGAATATAGTACGCAATAATGCTTTTTACATTATAGTAGAGGTAAGATCTACTATTCCCACTGAATCAACTAAGAGAGATGCCCTAAAATACATGAAATTGTGATTAGAATTTTTTAGTAATATTTTCAAATATTAGAATATTTGAAAGATACAATAATACTTACATTTGTTTGTTCCGCGCTGCAATGGGCTCTTCAGTGCATTCAGTACTGAACGCTCTCCACGATCAATAAACACAACAAACAATTCCAGTGAGAGTTTATATTTTCAAGTGAAAATATTCTTAGTCTACATTTGAAAAGATTTCCCTTGATGGAGCCATATATTGGGGCCTTGTTAAATTTCACAATGATTCATCTTATATTTCTTTGTTTGAATTAAATCCATAAGCTGGGCATAAAGTTTACCTGGTTATATCTTATAAAAATGTAACCTTTATCCATATAGACAGGTAAGACAGGGTAAGCCATCGAAAATCTTTGCTATCTTGTGAGACTGAGAAAACAGTCTGAGTGTTCAGGATAGACAGTGTTACTGTGGCTATGTATAAAGGAATTTCGGGCCCCAGTACAGCAACTTTTCTTGGCCCCTTCTATAGCCACTGAGGGAGGTACATCCACACACAGGCAGGCCTGTGTGTGTCTGTGGCAATTGGGACACTTTGCCACCATCTACTAGAGGAAAGAGTGGTGGTTTCCCTGGGAAAACCACAGCCTAAGGGTGCAGAGAGGGTACACACACAGAGCAGGAGACCAAGTGGAGCACCTGGTCTAATCAATTAAGGAGTCAGCCAGAGCAAGTCCTGGCAGGAAGCTTAAAAAACTGGGTTTGAGCTCTGTGTGGGAGATTGGTGTCAAAAGTGGCCAGTATCCAGTTAGGGACCTAACTGCTATAGCCAGAGTTGAGGGCTATTGGATTATGTTTTTAGCTGTGAAAGTTTCATTTTGTTTGCTGAAAACACTGCCAAGACTGTTTATCCAAAATTTAGGTGGTGGTGTCACCGACAGTGACTACCACAGAGGGACCAAAGCGAAAATGACTTCCCTGACTTAGAAGAAACGAGGACTGACCTTAAGAATGACAGAACAGGTGCCCGGCAGTGTGGTAAGAAATCACAATATATATATATATATATATATATATATATATATATATATATATATATATATATATATATATATATATAATTAGGGATGAGCAGTTTGGATTACTTGAAGTCCGACATTGGTGATCCGAGTGAAACCGTGTGATACAGTAAATTAGGTTTAAAGGACTGAAGTAGGCGTGTCGTAAGAAGGAAATTGTAAATGCGTATGGAAATGTAATGAGTGTATCCAGAAATAGAATAAGATGATTTCGTGCATAAATATGGCTCATGTCAGGACGAGGGCCCCAAATAAAATATTCAATTGATAAATAGAAATGACCATGATTTCCCCTTAGATAAAAGTTTTGGTTTTTTTTCTCTTTAAAACATTTGGTCAATTAGCCCAGAGGGGGGTAATTAGGTTGAGCAAAACCCTCTGTGTGGAAACCAACTTAAGAAACGCAGATCACAGGCATCCATTGTCTTTGATCATGTATTCCACTTTCTAATTAGAGGAGACTTCCTTTCAAATATATTGTAAAAACAAAATAACCACTAGGTGTAAATTAGAGAAAGCCATGTGCCGAGGTGAGGAACTTGTAGACAAAGGCTACCTATGAAGGTATATAGAAATATGAACTTCAAAGAAAATGCCTTCATATTTCATATTTTGGGAAATCCGTGTGCCACTCCATACAGAGGAGCAGAAAACACACCAGGGTTGTGAATTATAGTTACTATTAAAGTTATTTTATCGCTTACCAATAAACATTGTCTGCTGCGATTGTTGTGGTTCCAACTCACAATGCGATTTATTAGCACAAGCAAAAGAATAATAATTCAATAATATAAGTACAGCTGATTACATACACGGGCGCTCTGGATCCAGCATACAGTCATTCAATCCTGAAGTCTGTGGTCAAAAGACTGGCTGTTAGCCCAGAGCCCCTGCTTAAATACAGTTGGTAATACAGTAAAAACAATACAGATGAATTGGCATGTTTCTATAGGTTCAGGCTTCAGGACAGTCCAGTGTAATGCAGGTCATTTGCCAGTTCAAACGATGCCCTCCAAGGGTGGGGGTCAGCTCTCCAAAAGATGAACACTAATCTTCCCACCGAAAGCTGGTTCAAACTGGTCTATTTACATTATACACACAATATCATTCTGATCATTTATCCATATATTGCATATGCAAGGTGCGATCTCTTAGGCGATTGAACCGGACGTCTTAGGATAAATAGGGAATTAGAACGATACTAGACATGATATGTTTCCTGTATCCTGATCCTTAGATCTCACTAAAGTGTATTTAACATTATAATATTTAACTATAAACTCTGCTACATTTGGTCATAAATAACTATGTGTTGGAACTATTTTTAATATGAACTAATTATAAGTGTATGTGTTCGTGTAAATGTGTGTGTGCATTATTTATTGTGCGATTGCATCATAACACGTGGTGTACTGATCGCAATTGCACGGTAAAACAATATTAATCAGTTTTATTTACTTCATCCAATTATTTGACTTCGACATTACAGCGGTACCACCGAACAGCTGTAGTCAAATGTTTTTGGGAAAGGTATGTCATATTGTTATAATTCCATCATGTTTGGCATTTAAATCTGCGGGAGATTATCATCATCATCAACATTTATTTATATAGCGCCAGCAAATTCCGTAGCGCTTTACAATTGGGAACAAACATTAATTAAACAATATTGGGTAATACATACAGACAGAGAGATAAGAGAACCCTGCTCGCAAGCTTACAATCTATGGGACAATGGGAGTTTGAAACACAAGGGCATGTGCTGCAACATATTGCAAACTGGACCAGCTAGAATGCAAAGGCAAAAATAATGAGTTGGCTGTGTGTGTAGCAATGTTGGTCAGAGGGTTGTTGTCTTGTGTTAGCTGTGTAGAGGGTGGTAATAGGGTAACCTAGGGAGATTAAGATGATGGTTGAGGAATATCATAAGCTTGTCTAAAGAGGTGGGTTTTCAGTGAACGCTTGAAGGTTTGAAGACTAAAGGAAAGTCTTACTGTGCGAGGAAGGGAATTCCACAAAGTGGGTGCAGCCTGAAAAAAGTCCTGTAAACGAGAATGGGAGGATGTGATGAGAGTGGAAGAGAGAAACAGATCTTGTGCAGAACGGAGGTGTCGAGTAGGGAGATATTTTGAGAAAAGTGAGGAAATGTATGTCAGTGCAATTTTGTTGATGGCCTTGTATGTTAGTAGAAGAATTTTATATTGGATTCGTTGAAATACAGGCAACCAATGTAGAGACTGACAGAGTGGCTCAGCAGAGGAAGAACGGTTTGCAAGGAAAATCAATCTAGCTGCTGCGTGCAAAATAGATTGTAGGGGTTCAAGTCTGACTTGAAAACCAGTAAGGAGGGAATTGCAATAGTTGATGCAGGAGATGATGAGTGCATGAATTAAGGTTTTTGCGGTGTCTTGTGTGCATATTCTGGAAATGTTCTTTAGATGTATGTAACATGATTTAGATATAGGGTTGTTGTAGGGAATAAATGAGAGTTGTGAGTCAAGGATTACACCTAGGCAGCAAGCTTGTGGGGTGGGATTTATGGTCATGTTATCAACAGAAATAGAAATGTCACGCAGGAAGCTTCTGTTTTTGGGTGGAAATATTATTAATTCAGTTTTTGAAAGATTGAGTTTGAGTTGGCGAGAAGACATCCAAGATGAAATGGCAGAAAGACAATTAACACTGAATGAGCGATTAGATAGGTAGAATGAGAAGCAGGATAGGACACTGCCTTCAAGACCTAGGGATTGTAGCATTTTTATGAGGAGAGAGTGGTCAACAGTGTCAAATGCAGCCGAGAGATCCAGGGGAATTAGAAGAGAGTAATGGCTGGTTTATTGAAAGGGAAGTTATGTCTCTGGGATATGTCTGAGAAAAGTTAAGACAGGTCAAAACTTTAGGAATAGTTTTGATCAAACCCTAGGTGACACCCAGGGAACATTTCCGCCCCCTACATTAGCATCCACATTGCCCCTGTGAATCCTGTCCCATCAGATTTTGCTTAAAAATCTGTGCTTTGAAGGGACAAATTGTCAGTCTTTTGGGAAATTCATTGATAAGCTATCCATCTTCAAGCCCATTTCCCTTGGCTCAGAATACACCACTTATCTGTAAGTTATACTCTGAATTGAATCCCTTTATTTTAAACTGTTTTGCTTCTGTATGTATGTCAATTGTTTATTATTATTCTTTTTTCTTAACCTGTAAGCATTGTACTTTTGTATATTAAATCTAAAAATGTAATAGTGGTATCTTTATTGCTCTATATGAATTCACTGCCTGCCTAGAAGAGATAGATTGCTTGACCATGCTAAACCTTAGTTGAAGTTGAATAGGTAGCAATATTAAGGACATAACACTTTTCGTTGCTGAGGTGTAAATTGTGAATACATTTGTATACCAAGCCGAGTGTGTGCCTACATGTACATTTGTGTCATAGAGCCTTGAGGTGTTAAGTGTTAACCTTTTGATTGCTGGGGTGTGCCTTGCTAAACTGTGTGTTACAAGGAGTGCTCATTGTGTGCAAGTGGGAGGCAGTATATTGGGGTCCTATTGCCCCTATTCAATAGGTGGTGGCTAACCGAAGAGGGTGTGGTTGTGCGTGCGCTGTTTGGGGGAGATTCTGCTGAATCTGTAACCTGTGTGATAGGTCAGAGGAAGATTAAGTGCTGGAATTGTGTGTAACCTCAAAAAGTAACAAGTGCTCATAGTGCGGTTTGTGACAGAAAAGGTAGTCAGGAGAGGTTTCCTGACAAAATAGAGGTGTGAATATAGGGTAAGATATTAAACCAGGGAGTAGTCAGAGGGGGCTATTCCTGACAATGTAAATACTTGTTATTTTACAAAAACCAAACAATGAAGGTTAGAATACTATTACACCACTGGTCCCAGGATATAATCCTTTATGATGTTACGGCTTCATAGTAACTGTCATAAAGTCATATAGGTCTTCACCCATAGCAGCCGCCTTTCCCGTAGAGTGTGTAGAGTGTAGTCCCGTGTATGCACCCAAGGACTCAACGCAGTAAAAGTTTCTGAGCAGGAATCAGTAGCATGGAGATAGGAGAAATAGGGCCAAGAGGATGCCCCCCACATCCACTCAAGAGGCAACAATAATTTAATTACAGCCATGTACCCCTGCTGCTTGTCGCTAGCTGGGATGCAGCGGCAGTGTGAGACTTCCCAGTTGCCCTGGTCTCAGAGTGAGCGCACTCCTTCTTGGGGACTGCCTCTATTGCAAGTCTCAGGCAGTCCCCGTTACCCTGAAGTTGGACGAAGCTTACTTTGGGCAACTACGAGTCCCCTTAGTTTAATTCAGAATGGCAGCATAACGGCACAGAAGCATACAACGCTGCTATTAAACTGACCTTAATCTCTCTCAGTCTGTGTGTGTGTCTATGTTAGGGAATTTAAGACCCTAAGCACCAATGGTGCAGTGGCTGATGTGAGTGAGTTCTCTCTAAAGTGCTACAGAATTAATGGCACTATATAAATAGCTGATGATGATGATATATGGAAAACAAGATAGGAAAGCTCTGCTCTTGGCTACCGATGAACGCTCTGGTAATGTAATGTGTGCTTAATCTTTGAATTATTGTAGTATAAGTGCAGGACAACTACGTCTATTTACTTTCCACAATGTCTAACTCTATTCATTCATACCACTGTCCATCCAAAGATCTCTGCCTGTTACTTTAATTACAGCCGTGCGCCCTGGCTACCTGTCACTAGCTGGGACGCATAGGCAGTATGAGGCATCAAGGTTGCCCTGGTGTAAAAGTGTGTACGCTCCTTCTTGGAGACCACCTAAGTCTCGGGCAGTCCCCGTTACCCTGGGGTTGGATGAAACTTAACCCGGAGAAATTATTTTTCGTCCCTCCCTCCCACATAAATATTTATGAGTTCCCTGTAGAGCTCACAAATAAATATTATTACTTTAAAAACGTATAGCACAAATAAAAAAAAAAAAAGACAACTTGAACATAGGAACGACATTCAGGATTAAACACATAAGTAAGGATAAACATATCTTCAAACACAAGTAGTAATATAAATATTGCAAATAGCAACAAAAAAATGACATAAGCCAATATTTCAATCTCAATTAGATTTTCATTCACAGTTATTAGTGTGATATAATATTGTGGGGAGGGAGAGGAAGAAAGGAAGTTAAGAGAAGGTATCTATAAATGTGAAAGTAAATAAAAACTGTGCCAAGGAGTAACCTTAAACTATTATAATTGCTTTAGCAGGTACCACTCTATAAATTCAAAGATTCTCATAATACTGGCTTGCACATTGTCCTGTAACCTGGACCCCAAATTTGATTACATTTTTTTACTCTTGCTTTTATTTCAGGATAGTTGAATTTCCTTTCCAAATAGAGTATGTCCAATAAGTCCGTCTTTAATGTGGTTAGAAGAGGTGGAACCAGGGCAGGTCCATTGTTTTATTAGTAATTGTTTTGCAATAGTAACTATTACTGCTAATAAAGAAAATAGATTGGTAGATGGTAAATACAATTTCCCATGTCTGAAATTAGCCAGTAGTAGTGTTTCTGGACCATCAGTTATTTTTATATTAAAGCTATTATTAATAAAATAACCTTATTCCAAAATGTGTTCATTTTTCTCCAGCTTCAGAAGTTATTGCTTAGAATTGCCTGTTGATTATTACATTTTGCACACATCCCAGTTTCCTCCTCAACTATGCCTTCTCTGAGTCTGAGATATGTAAGCTCCATTTATAACATTTATGTGGACCTCCTAGAATCTGTCGGAGCTGAGAGATTGCAACGTGACTTCAAAATGTTTTATTAAATGTTCAGGGTCACTTGGACTAGTGATATCTTATTGTCATGCTTCCTATGTTTCTGTCAAGAGTGTGTCTTTTATTCTTAAACTTAAGCCTACATTGTTGAAAAAAATACATGAACTGTACTTGATAAAATTAGGTTGCATAGCAAATACAAAGAAATAGTATTGAAAAGAACTATATAGAGAGCAAATGTCATGTGTATTGTGTACTCACAACATACTGCAGCCCCTTGGCAGAACATTTATTATATATAATACATCTGTTCTCTTGAGTATCAAGGTCACACTACTGAACAACTCTGTCTTTGTTACATACATATGCACAGATACTCTTTCTATTCTACCTTTCTAAGAAAAAAATATTTCTTTGATTTAACTCTTAACCATGTATATACTTTTACCATTTAAGTTACCCTCAAAACTCTATTGTGTTTGAGAGATATAGTGGATGTACATGTGCAAATTACAAATATACAGTACCTTAAGGATATATTTGGGAGAGTCCAGGCTTTAAAGATTTGAACCACTTGGCCTAATTTGTTGCACACATCAACTAAAGCACAAATAGTTAAGTAATGTTAGGTACAAAGTTTCCAAACTTACTGGCATTGACACATTAAACAAATTCAGAAAGTAGAGCATTTCATTTTAACATGTGTATAAGTGACATACTTAACAAATATAATTAGCAATAAAAATGCTGTTGCATAATGTTTTGTTGGGTTAACTAAAATACAGAGTTACAAAGATATTGGGGTTGAAAAAACAAACAAATTATTAAATTTTAGCTGTTCAAATCCAAAGGAAGATACCCCTTTCTAAGCTGTTGATGAAACCATCTTTCCAGAAGAGACGTTAGCATCCGCACCGGAAATAATATATATACTTTTTTCTTAAGTCCCTCAACTCGATTTCATACAGTAATAGGAAATGACTTATTAAATCCTAAATAATTTCTGATATATTTATTATAGAGATCGCTCCCTGGATAACTAAAACATAAAAAACTCATCTTCCGTCCAGTGGCATCATTACACCCGTCGTCTGTATCAAACGTTCCTTAGACAGTTTAGACGGCTGTTTAGATGAATTTTGGATCTATTGATACATAATAGTTAAGTTACTTCTAAGGCACCTTTTACCAACATAAACAAGCCTTTCTGTTCTTTCGATATAATTTAAGACCTTCATAACATTTATTAACGTGGTAGCCCAACTCTAAAATCTCTCAACTTCTCCTTTCCTTCTTATAGTCAGGTGTCCTGTATAATTTTAAGTCATATTATTATGGTGACCATTCTATTTTGCATTTTAAACCTCTGAATAAATAAAAAAATTAAAACTTCTGGAAAAAAAATGAAACTTTTTTATCAATTTGTTTTCAGAATTAAAAAAAAAAAATGAAGAACCTCAGTCAGACAGAATTTTTTATAAGATTCCTATTTGAAATATGCAGCTGAAAATGTTTCACCATCTACATTGGAAACATAATTAAATATCCAGGCCATGACGACATCTTAAGCTAAGATATGTATGGTCAAGTTGTTTGCTACTTAGAGGAACCTTGAATTTTTATTTTGGCAATATTACATTTTCCCTTACTATAATAATCATAATTTCCACTTACAATACACAGACAGTCAAATACTGAGGCTTTTATGTTAACTTTGCCACACAGTTATTCTCTTTCATTCACTGTAACCTTCAAAGCACATAATAATTGAGACATCCTTTAAACTTTACAGAAGCATAATGCTTTATAATGTCATTTTTACGTAGTATAAATTAGTGTCTAGCTCTCAGTACTATATTGAAAAATTTAGTGCATTTAGTAATGCAATGAGTTGGATGTACATCAATTTTCTGTACTGCACATGTGTACCTAGATGCATCCAATCCAGATTTCTGCTAATCTTATACTTGTGGCCCTATACTCCTGGTGAGGTAGAATAAAGGTGGGCATGCGTTAGCTGGGTAGAGTCGGGACATGTTCATGTAAGTGTAGCATGACCCTGGATATAACTAGATGTGGACGCATCCCCACGTACAGCAGCATTTTCTAGCCTATTCCGATTGGCTGCTTACTTACTGACTCTTTCAGTTATCAAAACTTAATTAATTATCATTGCAGCTATATTATAGCAAGATGATGCTGTCTATTCAAATTACTTGTCATTTCCATTTGGAATACTGCAGGAAAGAAGATTCACATTTAATTTTTAAAGCGACAGTAACAAATGATGCGGGGTGTATTTGAAATCCATTGCATTATAAGCTTGCTATTTTGTTGACAGAATCTATATGCATATGTTTAGATGGCAAAATATGTCACATTGGGGTGTGGCCTGGACGGAGACGGAAGCAGATGTGTTCTACCAATTTTCCTGCATTCTCTGTTTTGAACCCATTTCCATCAGGCTTACATTTATCTGCAAAGCCCCCATTTGCTAGCTGAACCCCTATAGCCAGCACACACATCACATCTTTTCCAGGTATGCATGATACCAACTGGCTGACATAATTCCTACCATTCATCCTGTGGACTGTATTTGGACCTTCTTCTAGAAATAACTGTCCAGATTCTACTGTGGTCTGAAGCTTCACCCTAACCAAAGTACACAGCTTCTCCAAGTCAAATTAAATGCAAAACTATAGAACCTGTGTCTGGCTGCTGCTATGACTCCCTGGATACCTGTTCACCGGTGTGATGCCCTTCCCTGGAGGAGATGTGACGGGCCACAGCCGACTTGCTAGATCCAACTGTCAGCCAATCTACCGCTGCAGCCCCATCCTGTTCATCTGAACCCAGTTTCTCTTACCCATGCAGCCACCAAGTGACATACCCCTGTTATTAACAGTTGCTTACCTGCTCTGGACAACAACTCACTGATTACCTCCCACTCCATTTGTTTCTCAACCAGATCCAGGAGCCATTGCATGAACAGCTCTCTCCGTGGCATTGACATGTTGCATGCTGCTTAGTCTCACCACACTTCATCTCTGCATCTGGTGTCCGCCAACTCTCCACTTCACAAGGATCACTAACTTATCCTTCACCCAACTTGCTGCTTCTTTTCAGCTCCATCAATAGCACCAGCATCTGTGCTCCTTTCCGGAAAGACTGCACTGATCTCCGATAAGTCAGGGTCACTTTTCTTTCTTTTATGCCTCCTTCCACCCAGAACCATCCTCAGTGAAGTCCCCATCCCTAACTTCCTTGGATAACACATATCAGGGTACACCTAAGAATATCCCGCTGCAACATATACTTGGATTGGATTCTTGCTGTCCAGGCTCTTTAAGTGACCCTGTCCCACCCTACTTAATGCAATATGGGATCCATTCTTACTCAGGCTTTAGAGTAGCTTTAAAATAGCTGTCAGCTTTGACAACTACACACCTCTACATAAGAGGTCCCTGTCATTCTCTCCAGAGAAGTACTAGAATTCAATTTCAACTGTGTTACAAATATTAAGGCTATCTTACTACATGTCATAACCTAAATATCAATGCAAACTGGTGGTGGGTGGTAAAATAATGCCTTAATATTTTTTATCCTACTTTACAGATAAATGGGTCCCCTCTCCATTATTGGACACTGTCATAACCCAATACTATTTGTACTGCATCTACCTTATCCTCTCAGGATGACCTCTTTGTATGTAAAGTAATGAAGGCATAGTATGACTTCCCATGGAAGGAACTGTTCTGGAGATCTTGCTTTGAGTGCTCTATTAGCTCTATCAAGTAAAAGGTGTTCTTACAGGATTTCGTGGGCTAACTGAGCAAAGAGCTTTTTAAGGTAAGAGTCCAAACCTATTCCACCATTTCAGGGATGCCTTTGATTTGGACCTTATTTCTGCGGGCTTGGATATCAATATCTTCCTGACGTTCCTGTATGGCCTGCAGTTCTAGTTTAAATTGTGTTAGGTCTTCCTCTGCAGAGTTCTGATAGGTAATTACTTCCTCTACTCTTCTCTTCGCCTCCTCATAATTTTTATTGAAGACTGAACATGGTCCTGCTCAGTCACACTCTCATTCTGAAACTTTACAACATCCTCATATTCCTCAGGACCTTGTCGGATCATGTGGCTATTGCAGCTAATCTCTCCAATCTAGCTCATAAAGCCCCCCAGGCTACCCAGAGAATCAATGATCTTTATTTCATAACTCCACCCATATCACACAACTCCAGTAAATTATCTCTAACTACTTTGAAGTTAACAATACCCTGGAAATTTCCCTAATGATGTTCTGGGAGGCCCATAAAGCAGTCCTAAGAGAACATCTGATTTTTGTGACCTCCAGAGAGAAAAACTGAATGTTTGGCAAAAAATTACCCACTTGTCAAACACCTTATAAGTCTTGGAATCTCAGCATAAATTCTCCCTTGATCATCATCATCAACATCATTTATTTATATAGCGCCAACATATTCCGTAGCGCTTTACAATTGGGGACAAACACAGTAAACTAATAAACAAACTGGGTAAAACAGACAAAGAGGTAAGAAGGCCCTGCTCACAAGCTTACAATCTATATGATCCTGCCATCCTTCAGAAATTTAAACCAACCAGGGGGGAGTAACCCTCCTCTTCCATCAAGCAGCTAACAAGCTCAGATGGCTACAGAAAACCTTATTATGAGAAAGTAGATAAGGCAGACAAGCTTCTAGACTCTAAAGTTTGTGCTAAGATCTCGTCCCGCAAACCTTTGATGGTTAGAGATTTGTGTGGCTCCCTTATCTATAATCCGCAGAAGATTCATTTGGAATTTCAAAAATATTAGTAGGACATATGCAACCTCCCTCAACCCTAGGTCCCATTAGCCAAAATCTCCAAGACTCATTTAATTAATAAATGATTAAAAGAGGAGAACCTCCCAATGCTCTCCCTTTAAACTGCACAACATCTTCTTGACGAGAAATTTCCTGAAGAAATTGGCCAGACTATAAAAGTACAGTAATCAGGCAATGCCCTGGGACCCAATGGCTTCTCAAACTACTCCAAGCAGTTTGCTAATGTCCTTGTACCTCATTACCATAACCTTCTTCAAATCTGTCAGCCACTTGGTCTACCAAATCTCTGGAAGACAGAATTTCTATTATCCACATAGAAGGCAAAGACCATATAGCTGTGTGAGTTATCATCCTATTTCCCTACTAAATAATGATATCAAGCTCTATGCAAACAGGGTGAATGCAGTTCTCCCTGCCTTAATTCACTATGACCAGGTGGGCTTTATTCCAAGCTAGTGATAACACACAGAATGCTATTGATCTAATTCACATTTTAGACACCTGCAAGACCCCAGCCATTATTCTGTCACTCAATGCCGAGAAGGCTTTTAACAGGATATCATCGCAACGCCTTCTCACGGGCATCACGGCCGTATATACCTGTCCCTCTGTTAGGGTCATAATTAACAACACCCTCTCTGAACCTGTCCTCAGTGACAAGTATCATTGCGATTAAGATGAATATCCTTTCTAACCTTCTTTACCTCTTTAAGACTCTCCCAATTAAGGTATTCTATTGAGAATTTGCAGCAATTCAAAAATCTTTCTCCAAATTAGTGTGGAACAACAAACCTCCCATCTTGAAAAAACTCACACTTTGCGGGGGTAGAGTTTCCCAGACGTCAAACACTATTATTGGGCAGCGCATTTTAGCCAAATCATGGTCTCCTTTGCACCTCCTTCCACCCTCCTCAGGCTGGACATAGAAGCTAAATATGTAAAACTTGGCTCTACATCTGGCATCTGGAGACTGCCTAAACAAACTAGTTCCAATCTTATAAAACCTCTGTGGACCTTACATTTCTCAGTCACAATCTGGAACATGCGCAAATTCAGCCATAGCTTATTTTTAACACACCTATCCATCCCTTACATTATGGGATAATCCTGAATTCCTCTGGTTTCTTGTCACACAGTGCTCCCACACCTGGATTAAAGAATGTTAGTATAGTGTACTCAACTTGGGTTGGGTACACTTTTTGATAGTGATATTGCCAACACTGACATTTGTGACATAAAAGATCCGAAGAGTAACAGGGCAACGTGAAAAATACAGACTTACCATCAGACACATACACAACCTTTCCAACATGGCTTGATTAAATTGCAACTACAGAAAAGCCTGGCAGTTGAAATTGATGTGACTTCAAAAGGGGACACTGGCATGTCTGGTTTTAATGTGGCAATGCCAGGACCAAGCACTTGATCCTAATGTTAACCCTAATCCTACTCCTGACACTAACCCTAACATTAACCATAAACCTAACCCTAACCCTTAGATTAGATGTGTCGGGTCCTTCCACTGCCGCTTTAAAACGGGAAATGTCAGTGTCACCTTTTGAAGTGACGTGAATTTCAACTGCCAGTCTTTTCTGTAGTAGCAATTTATTCAAGCCATGTCGAAAACGTTGTGTGTGTGTGTCTGATGGTAAGTCTGTATTTCTGACATGACGCCCTGTAAGTCTTCGGAATTTTTATGTCGCAGATGTCAGTGTCGGCAATATTAGTGGCAGAATAGGGACTACCACCCATTTTGCTTGTGGTCTCCCGGAGAGGGGGTCCTAGCTCATTTTAGATGCAATCTGAAACCCCTGGACATTTCATACAGACTTATTACCTATGTCCAGAAAAAGTTCTCAGGACTATAACTGATTTTGAAATGCTTTGTCTTTCTTACCCTTTGAGAAAGGGGATGCTCTCCATACATTATGAACTCCTTCTAGAGAAGGTCCTCAGGTCCAAAGCAGGCACCAGAGAGATTGGGAGAGGGATCTGGGCACTCCCCTGAGGAGGACTGTTGGGAAACAATTTGGATTCAAACTGCAGTCAGCTCTGTCTCCACCTTGATTAAAAGAATTTCTTATAATGTCTATCACAGATGGTACTATACTCCAGAAAAACTCTCTGCTCCAGCAGTCCACTTTGGACTGCTGGAGACGCTGTGACCAGCAAGGCTTATTCCTCCATATTTAGTGGACATGCCCAAATACCTCAGCTTTCTTGGGCATGATTCATGATCTCTTGGTCTTGCTTCTTCTGTGTCCTGTGATTAGAGACCCTTGGACGTTTCATCTTGGATATACATTATAGGACTCAGACAAATATTCAACCAAGTTAGCCTCCCATATCCTGGCTGCAACCAAATGCACGATTGCAAAATTCAGGAAGAAGCTAGACCCACCCCATGTCATCAGCTTCATGGCAAGCATAGAAAAAATTACCTACCTCCTACACTATAAATCTTGGCTCCATGGCTCTTTCTACAGATTGTACCCACCTAGACTCATGATCTGTGACTCCCCTATCTGCCTTTTTTTATATTCACCTCCACAAACTGGAGAAATGACACCCCCCCCCTCCCCCCCAAATTTAACGTCATCTAACCTAGGCAGCAATAACCCCTTCTCTCTATACTTTATTCAATAATAAACAGCTCATTCTTCCTGGAGTCACTTCCCTCTTGCTCCCTATTCCTCCTATGCCCCTACCCTCTTAAAGTTTCAACCAATCTTTCCTAATGTTATATTCTAAAATATAGGATTTTGTTTAATTTACACATAGCATAATCTGTATTGTTTTTTTTTTGTGTCTCATTGTTTCTTTTGGGGTTGTTTTGCTGTCCAAGGTATGACAAATAAAAGAAATTGTCATGCTATATATGAGGCCCTATGTTTTATATAAGGATTGCTATAGATCAGTTTCCTTGACCAGTGCAGTAATTATTAAGTCAAATCACCTTGATTGCAGCTAATTACATAAATGTCATTCAAGTACCATAGGATTTTGCTAAACATGGAACTACCTATGCTGCAAATTATGCTGCTTCTTCAGATGCTTTTATTGTAATAAACATTTAAGTTTGAACAATGAAATGCATTTGTCATAGACCCATGAAATAGATGTTTTTTGCACCTCTGACTTATATATGCTCTGCCCGGGATGAACTGTGAACAAATACATAGCTGTGTGCAGGGCCTGATGAACGGTCCAGGCCACCACAAGATTAATACGCTCATAGTGTCCCCTCGTCTTCCACGCCAGACTAATACCCTGTGAGCAAAAACAAACTTGTCCTTAATTTAAAATACTACTTCCTTCACTGCCCCCCACCACTAATGTTTATGTTCCCTTGTTTTCAAAACTCAGCTCCACTTGCCTTTTTAAAAGTGTCACAGCAATCTTTGTCACTCAATTAATTTTTAATAAAATAAAAAAAGGGGGCTATCTTGTGTGCATCTGTCACCCATTTGACTCTTCTTGTCATGAAGTCAGAGTCAGGTGATACCTCGAAGTATGCTTGGCTGGACACTACCCACACAGAGGCGCAAAGTCTAATGGAGAGTGTGGGTTTTGCCAGGGATCTCCGCAAGGGGATATGGATATGGCTCCCAGACCGCAGGTCACGACCCTCTGGTAAGTGTCAAGCGAGACTGAGTGGAGAGCGCAGAAGCTAAAGTGTGAAGAAATGAAGTCGGCAGCTGCAGTATACAGCAGGTGAGAGGAGCGTAGACAATCAGGTAAGTGAGATAGAAGATCCGGAGTGCAATGTGGTTCAGTGGTCTGCAGAGAAGTGTAGCACTGAGGTCCTGAAGAGCTAGGAAGCTCTGGAGCAGGATCTGTGAGAGGTGTGATGGTCTGCACCAGAATGCTGCGATCCAGGTAAATGGTAAGATTAATCAGAAAGGCACAAGAGTGCAAGGATCTTCAGAAAGATGTAGCGCAGAGGTCCTGAAGACCTGGGAAGCTCTGGTGCAGGATATATGTGAGGTGCGACGATTTGCAGGAGAACACAGCAGCAAGCAATGGGAAGCGAACAGGAGGCAGAGGAAGGAGCATCCTAACAGGTAGGGAGACCTGAAGATCTGGCAATTTGGGAACTGAATGAGGAGCTATATATAGAGGGAGCCAGCAGGTAATAAGCCAATGAGTAGATGGAAGGAAATTATAAAAGCCAGGTCCGTGCATAGGCAGAACCGTCGGCTAAATGGTACCCACCAGCGGGGAGCACAGCACTGCAACAGGGAGGAAAGAGGCACCAGGAGGGGACAGGTAGGAGCGCCGGACAGATCAGTCCACAGAGACACGTTGCATTAGAGCTTTCAGTGAATTCTCTGCTCATTTTTCTTTGCATCCAATAGACATGCAAGTGAAAATGAGTGGAGATTTCTGTGCCATAGTAGTCAGCATTGAGGCGATGTCCGACGGCACCTCACAACTAATTGAGTCCCCACTGTCTTCAGCCTTTACCAAGGGAATATGCTAAGATAAAAACCTTACTATATTTTTCTTTCAAGTTTTTGTTTTACTTGGAGAACAACTATTCTCCTATATTTTAAAATGAATTTAAGTATATATCTCTCCCTGTCATAATTTTGTATGCCCAAAGCTTTTCGCCCCTCCTAAAAGCCTCGCCCTAGGATGCAGCCTAGTCAACCTAAAGGATAATTAGGCTTTGTCTGTGTGCAAAGCCACATATCTCCATTCTCATCTCTATTCCTCCACAAGTGATCTCTTCTTACTATATCATCTGCTTTCATTTACTACTGCTTTCAGTTTCCACACCAAAAAGAAAGTTTGTTTTGTGTTTTTCTGACACTAACAATCTCCCTTTAAACATTTCTATATTGATTAGCTTGATTTGCTCATTCTCTAGACCAGTGATAGGCAAGGTGATACCCTCAGGGACCACATTAGTGTCTCTCTAACCATAAAAAGGAAAGCAAAATACACTTAATCTTAGTTATAAGTTAAAACTACATTTAATCAAAGAAAGATAACAAATCAAACAATAAAGCAGGAAGAATCTGGGGCCGGAGGTGAATTCTCAGAAAGTTGTCTGTTGCCCATCACTGGTCTAGACCATCCCTGCAACAGCCATTTGTGTTGACTCCCTAACTAAGGTTATTGCTCACCTAACCTGATATACAGACATAAGAGTTTGTACTGTATCTTGACTGGTCCATTTTCTGCATTTTCTGCAAACAAAACTAGGTCTGAAACAACTGCACCTCCTTCAATGCCCTGCACTCTTCCCCACTCTTTCAAACCCTACCCCAGCTAACCCACATTTATCCACATCCCTCATATCACACAACCATTATTCTGCTAAATTTACCATCTTTTTTTTTTAACTACATCCACAATCATTTCTTACTTCTCCATACATACTACACTTTGCAGGGGCTGGTTTGGCTGATGGGCAGGGGGGCATATTCTCCCCATGGCTGGTCCCATATTGGGCTGACTTTGGCCAGGTCATCGGGTCACCTGCATTTTCTTTTTTTTGTAATGTTGCTGATAGGCTGCCAGGTCAAGTCTTGACCCCCAGGCTAAATTTAGCTAGCCTGCCGATCTTTACTTTCTCAATTATTATATGTTAATAATTATTTTCATTCTAATATTTTTAGATCTTGCTCCCCCCCCCCACCCCCAATGCTGTGATTCCTAATATGGCTGCACACTGCTATGAATACCTTTACTCTAACTAACCTTATTCTTCATTTCCTTATTTCCATTCATTCAACTACATTATTTTTTATTCTCACAACTTTCTTCAACTTGTTTACCCTCTTTATTCATCTGCCCGTGCTGTCACTACTCCATTCACTCTCCTTCCATGCTTATTTTACACCTTTGAATTTCATCCCACTTGTCTCCTGACCCAAACACTCCTCATCAGCCCTATCTGTATTCTCCGCTTCCCCTACTTTTCTCTGCATCCCCTATTCCAACCACTTTTTTAAAATTTCCATTTATAATAATAAATGACTATATTATTGACAGGTAACATTAATCACTTAATTTTTTATTTTTTTTTCCTGTGTGTTCTTTTAAGATTTTATATTCCACATGGGTATTGTACATATTCTGCAGTGTCTGGACTAGTAGAGCAGAGTAAATCTGCACCCATAGTTAACACTACAAGTAGCTTTAGATCCATTCCTTGTTGTATTACATGTGCTGTTGCCATTTGCAGTAAAGAGCGCAAGGGAGCGCAGCAACACCGCCGGAAAGGGACCTGAAGTTCCCTCTCCTATCATACTCTTCCTATAGGATTCAATGGCTAATGCCATATGGGGACTGCGCTATAATGCAGTAATTTTCTTATTGCAGGAGATATCTCAGATAAATCTTCATTAGTCTTTTATTATATTAATATTTACCTTTTAAATGCCTAAACCAGTTTCCGCATGGTTTAATGCTCCACAAATAAACCTCTAAGCCTGATGATGAGCAGGCTGTATTGTTTAATAAATGTATGGGAGATGATTTCTTTTTTTACATAATTTATTTTAATTTAAAAATACAAGTGATCCTGCACCTGCCCGACCTGTTAAAACGGACAAAGTACATCTCACCAGGCACTTTACATAGGCAAACCACACAGTAAAAACTGAATGTTTTCTTCCCTTTTTACCATGTGGTTTGGCTTTAACCCTGTGCAGTTTAGGGTTTTGCAACTGACACACTTCAAATGCAGTCTGACATTTTACCCTCCAAACCACAGAATGATTATTCATGTGGTTTAAATCTGAAAATCGCATCTGAAGTATGGTGGTTAGTAAACCACACCATAATCTAGCAAATTTCCCCCTTATTTTACATCTCTAAAGCAACAATACACCAGTCTACTGAAATGATAACATGTTGAATCAAAATGTCATATTCCTTGCACTAGAATATGTTCAAAATATTCTCTTTTGTACTAAGTGAATATTTGAGGCATTTGTAGAAGAAAGACAGGAATGGAGCAACATGAAGCATTTTATCTTTTCCACTCCTTGGGCCCTCCCCCCAGGTGTAATACATGTGTTCAACAGTTACATGATCAATATTTATAATATGGTGCACACCCTTATATAGACAGTGTTGAAGAGTCAACAATAATGACATTGACAGTATTATTAGGACAAAAACGGAAATGTAGACAGTATTATTAGGTTGACAATTTAAATGTAGACAGTATTATTTATCAGATCGACAATAATATTCCTAATGCTGTCGACCGCATTTACACAATATGATAGACCATGGCCACAATGTAAAATAGAGCATGATGGAATTGTCCTTGGGTCCACCCACCCACCTATATGATAAAAAAGGACATCCACATAATTTAACAAACCAAGCACTTCAGCAACAGGGACTGTCACTTTTGTGGCTGAACTGCTTCATTTGTTTGGTCCCCCACAAAAAAACAACATTTTGGTTCTTGGTTGATGAACTGAAGAGTAAATAATAGAAATGAATTAATTTTTAACAAAGTTCTAATTAGCATCTTGGTAATAATGTCATCACTCTAATACTCATTCTCATCACAGATGTCATTTTCATCATCACACATTATTAGGTCATCCCCACTGGGATCTAGCACTATAGATTCTCTTTGTAATAGGCAGCAACAACAGTATTCTTCATACAATTTGTAGTTTCTTTTGATGAACACCAGTTTTTATACATTTTTGGAAAGTAGACTCCTCTGACGATCACTCAAAATGTTCCTGCCTGTGCAGAACACTCTATCCGAGTATACACTAGAGGGTGGGCAACTTAAGTACATCATAGCTATTTTGTACAAGGGGCTCCAAAAAATGTTCACCAGAATTGTAAAGTACTGTCTGATATGCTAATCTCTACAGTCATGGCCAAACGTTTTCAGTATGACACAAGTATTTGTTTTCACAAAGATTACTGCTTCATTGTTTTTAGACCTTTTTGTCAGATGTTGCTATGGTATACTGAAGTAAAATTACAAGCATTTCATAAGTGTCAAAGGCTTTTATTGACAATTGCATTAAGTTTATGCAAAGAGTCAATAATTGCAGTGTTGACCCTTCTATTTGAAGACCTCTGCAATTCGCCCTGGCATGCTGTCAATCAACTTCTGGGCCACATACTGACTGATGGCTGCCCATTCTTGCCTAATCAATGGTTGGAGTTTGTCAGAATTTGTGGGTTTTTGTTTTTCCACCAGCCTCTTGAGGATTGACCACAAGTTCTCAATGGGATTAAGGTCATCATCATCATCATCACCATTTATTTATATAAGGTCTGGGGAGTTTTCTGGCCATAGACCCAAAACTTTGATGCTTTGATCCCTGAGCTACTTAGTTATCAATTTTGCCTTATGGCAAGGTTCTTCATCATGCTGGAAAAGGCATTGTTCATCACCACTCTGTTCTTGGATGGTTGTGAGAAGTTACTCTTGGTAGATGTTTTGGTGTCATTCTTTATTCATGACTGTGTTCTTAGGCAAAATTGTGAGTGAGCCCACTCCCTTGGCTGAGAAGCAATCCCAAGCATGAATGGTATCAGAATGCTTTACTGTTAACTTGGCACAGGACTGATGGTAGCGCTCTCCTTTCCTTCGCCGGACAAGCGTTTCTCCAGATGCCCCAAACAATCTGAAAAGGGATTCATCAGAGAAAATGACTTTGCCCCAGTCCTCAGCAGTCCAATCCCTGTACCTTTTGCAGAATATCAGTCTATCCCTGATGTTTTTCCTGGAGAGAAATGGCTTATTTGCTGGCCTTCTTGACACCAGACCATCCTCCAAAAGTCTTCACCTCACTGTATGTGCAGATGCACTCACACCTGCCTGCTGTCATTCCTGAGCAATCTCTGCACTGGTGGTGTCTCGATCCCACAGCTGAATCAACTTTAGGAAACAGTCCTGGCGCTTACTGGACATTCTTGGGCGCCTTAACACCTTATTTATAACTATTGAAATTCTCTCCTTGAAGTTCTTGATGATCCGATAAATGGTTGATTTAGGTGCAATCTTACTAACAGCAATATCCTTGCATGTGAAGCCCCTTTTTGTGCAAAGCAATGATGACTGCAAATGTTTCTTTGCAGATAATCATGTTAACAGAGGAAGAATAATGATTTTAAGCACTACCCTCCTTTTAAAGCTTCTAGTCTGTTATTGTAACTCAATAAGCATGACAGAGTGATCTCCAGCTTTGTCCTCTGTAACACTCTCACCTGTTTAACGAGAAAATCACTGACCTGATGCCAACTGATCCCTTTTGTGGCAGTACTGAAATGCAGTGGAAATGTTGTTTTTGGGATAAAGTTCATTGTCATGGTAGAAGGACTTTGAAATGAATTGCAATTCATATGATCACTCTTTATGACATTCTGGAGTATATGCATATTGCCATCATAAAAACTGAGGCAACAGACTTTGTGAAAAAACATATTTGTGTCATTTTCAAAACTTTTGGCCATGACTGTACTATTATTAAAGTGATCCTTCACCATTATACTAAAATAATGTGTATCAGATTGAGACATGGTAGAGGTGTCAATATATTTGGCCTTTTCTTTTAAGCCTGTCCAGATGACATAACTTTTCACATTGTGTTGTGTTGACTCATCTTCAGTGTGACTCTTAGAAAAAGGAAGTTTTTTGTGTGCATTTTGAGGAGATGCTGAAGCAGGGGGCTAGTCATGTGCGACTTGAGCTGACAGCTTGCTCACAAGGAGCTGTTTGCATCAAGACTTATGTCAGTTGGAAATAAAGACATTACAAATAACTTAAACCTAGGATTAGGCATGGTTGGCAAAATATAGTGATCCAAAGTTAATATCCTGCAAAACCTTGGGTGCTGGTGAAGTGAATAAAGGACTTGATCAACAAGGCCGTCATACTTTGCAGAATCTCTAAGTTTCATTTCCTCCTTCTGCTTCTCCAGTTGCTTTTCCAGTAGTTTGATTAGGCGTATGACTTGACTCAGTCTGGCAGTGTTTGAACTCATTTCATTTGTTACAATTTTAAATGGTTTCAGTAGCTTGCATAAAACAGTAAGGATTCTCCAATGTGTTGGAGTAAGATAACATGAACCCCCTCTCCCTATCTCATCACTTGATGTGCAGCTTATGATGGCTTGTTGCTGTTCCCCTAGTCGCTGAAACGTATAAAATGTGGAATTCCACCTTGTTACTACCTCTTCCTTCAGATGGTGGCATAGCAGATGACATTTCTTGCAGCCACTGCAATGTTCTTGTCACATGCTGGGCATTTGGCTTCTCTGTCCGAAGCCCGGGGCACTTACCAGCCTGCTGATGACGGCACTTTGCTAATCCTGATGGTCGCCATCTTCCGCGTCGCTTTATTTCCTCTGCCATCCGCTCATTTGCCTCTCTATCAGCCTCCCATTATAAACGGCACTTCCTCCTGCTAATCTCTTCTTGTTCTTTGGGTCACCTACCTGTTGGATGCTCGACGTGTCTCCCGTGTCTCTTCTCACTTACAGTGGTATTACTCCTGCAGTCCGTAGGCTATTAATCTCTCCATCATTCCAGTGGTAATACTCTTTCAGTGCAGAGGCTACTACATCTCTCCACCAGTCCAGTGATATTGCTCCTTCAGTCCGCGGGTTATTACACCTTTCCACCATTCCAGTGGTATTTACTCCTGCAGTCTGCAGGCTATTACACCTCTAGAAATTCTGCGCCACTAAGTTTATTGAGTGTGCAAAGCATGGTATGTGTTTAAATTCACCTAGTCATAATACACACACAATGTTCACTCTGTTATCGGCAATGAGGAATCCTAAGGAGAGTTTTAGTGGGGTGAGCCATTTTGCTTTAACATTCCTGAATTTTTTAAAAAGAAGGACCCTTTGTGAAGACAGCAATGCCTGTGAATGACCTGGTATTGAGTACAGGCGCTGTTGGTGCTGATGGCGATACACCTATCCAGTGGGCTATCATGGTCATGTAGTCCTTGTTTGACCAGTAAGGCTTGTCCACATATGGCCAAATTGACAGTCAGTACAATGGCATTTTATAGAGACTGAATTACTTTTTGCTTGACTTCCCGGTACAACTGATCAATTGCGTGGACACATGTTCTCAACTAATTGGCTAAAACCTGCTGCATTAATGGTGGAAATTGGATGCACATCCAATGCTAGCGTAGCTGCCACATCTTTAGTAATCTGCTTTGTAACAGGATGCTGACTATCATACTTGGTTACTCTTTCAGATGCATGCCTCACAGACAGTTGGATAAAATGCTTTTCTACTTGGTCCCCTTTTTCTGTATAGATGTATCACCCCCAGCAGCAGCAGCTGTAGCATGCAAGGATGTTCTTGGGAATCATGGATTGCATCAGGAGGGGTTGGTTGGAATTGGAAAATTGGATACTGGACTATGGACTAATGATGAGGAGGTTGATGATGAAGGTGTTGAGGCCGATGAGGATTGCACGTGGTGCCTATCCGTTTGGCTGCTACCTAATGCGGGACGACTATACACAATTTGCCATGTCTTGACAAACAAATTGAATGCACTTGCTGCAAATGACATAACAGGGAGGGGGTATCTAGATGATCGATTTCCCTACCTCTATTTATATTAGCCTGACAGAGGATACAGATGCTTTGACAAATATTATCTGGGTTTATTATCATGTTTTTTAATATTATCATGTATCAAACTCCCATTGTCCCATAGATTGTAAGCTTGCGAGCAGGGTCTTCTCACCTCTTTGTTTTACCCAGTTTGTTTATGAGTTTGTCCCCAATTGTAAAGCACTACAGAATATGTTAGCGCTATATAAATAAATGATGATGATGGGTTGGGATAGAAATATTCCCAAAAGAGGACTCATTTTATGCCCTGGCATGATAATACGCCTTTTATGGGCATGAGGTGGTAAAATTTGAGATACATTAATAAGTTGTTCTGATTTGGAGAAAGTAATCTTTGACAATGTTTTTTACTCCTATTTTAACAGAACATCTCAAACATGTGAAAAAAGGTTTAGTCCTTGCGGTACAATAAAGTTTATGATAGTTTTCCAATTCTCATTTCTTAGAAAATATAGTAAGGGTATTGTGTTTTTACCACTTTTGAAAGATTGCTTCTGTTTACTTTTAAACAAAAATAAAACTCTGTGAAATATTTTTAAATATGCAAAAAACAAAAGCTCATAAACAATAAGGGCCTCATTTAGAATCGGATGCAATTTACACTGAAATCGTAAGTGTAAATTGCATCCCGTAATTTGCACAGTATTTAGAGTGGCACGGAATTACTGCACAAACACGCCTCTTTATCTGCCTTATGGGCCGGTGTGCAAACGTTTAATGCACAGCGCCCTGTAAAGCAGGTAAATAAAAATAAAAAATGTAAAAAAAAATAAAAAATCGTTCTTTAACCCCCAAATAGCATAAGGGTTGGTTATGCTGTTTGGGAGGGGGTGCACACCTTTTTTAATTTAAATTATTTTTTACTTTGTTTTTTAATACATCAAGGTCTCTTGCACCAGCTGAAAGCACCCGCAAAAGATACGTCTGTGGTTGCTTTCAACTCAAAATAACATGGAAAATGCGTGAACACGCCTTTACATTGCTAGGCTCCCCCACTACTTCCCCGTTCCACCTCTCTAAGAGCAGAGATGTTCAACAGGGAGATCTGTCTCAGTTGGAGTGCAAACTGAGACGAATCTTTGTCCAAAAGTGCTTTTTGCGCTCAACGGAAGGACTTGGGTCCGACTCTAAATGAGGCCATCAGTCTACATGTACAAACAATAAGCAAATGGAATTAATAGAATATTTTAACAGTGGATATGAATATTTTTGTCTCAGTTTGACTACATTTGATTGTTACATACTAATAGATCTTTCTGACAGACTGGGTTTAATAATGTTAGAATGAAATGTGTTTACCCCTTTTTTAACAAGACATTTACTGACTTATACCGTATTCGGTTATGGAATAAAGATATTTAAATTTTAATTGGGTTATGTAGAAAAAAGGAACAATACACAGAAGAAAATGCTCCTGTCCAATGAACAATTTGTTATCTTCACATAATGAAGTAATAACCCATAGATATACCATTAAGTTTATTCTATAACTTCTGTTTATTGAGATGACAAATATGTGCACATTATTGCAGTTTTGGTCTACGTGTATACCTTTTTTTTAATGCCAGAGAAAGTATTAGGTGTTATAACACAATCTTAAATGATAAAGGAGCTCATTAAAGTTATGTAAAATACAAAGGTATACTTACATCTGATGTGGCGTTATACTGATCCACCAGTTCAGTGCTGTGATCCTCTCTATTACTAACATAGTAATATAATTTATTTGTATAGTTGCAATGATGCACCACAAAATCAGCTATAGATGATAGGTGGTAATGCAATGTCAACACTGACAATTGCAACAGGTGATGATCCACCACATTACCAGCTACAGACAGCAGGTGGCAGTGCACCATGAACACTGACAACACATTCTTTTTCACACTAGAATCAGCACTTTGCTAAAGGTCAAATTAATTAAGACTAATGGGTCCATTTATTAAGGTTGTACGGTGTCAATCAAAATGCATCATTGCAAATCACAGCGATGTATATTTAAATACTGGGGCAATTTACCATTCGGAGCCTCAGCAAAGTCCCCCTCCTCTCTTTAATTCAAACTCTGATTTGTTAATTTTAGCCTAGATGAGGTCCAAAAAAAGTCAAGACCGGGGCCTCCTTACTGTTGCAACTGTGCATGAAAAATATATGCAAACTAATAAACAAGAAGTGATCCATGTGCATTATACAGATTATAAGGAGCTATATTGAGAAGTTCCATAAAGAACACAAAGCCAACATACAGAAAAAGAGCAAATTCTGAAAATGTTAATCAACTGGCCAGATTGAAATTATCACTCTGATTCAGGAGAATAGGTTAAAACAGGGTTTCCCAAACCCAGTCCTCAGGGCTCCCTAACAGTGCAGGTTTTCCGGATCACATGTGACATAATTAGGACCACCTGTGGATCTGTTACAATGTGTCAGTCAGTAATGAATACACCTGTGCTCCAGAAACGAGATATGGAAAACCTGCACTTTGGGGAGCCCTGAGGACTGGGTTTGGGAAGCCCTGGGTTAAGACCATGCATGACATAACTGTTTGCAGCTGGCCAGGACTGACATAATGGGAGTCTGGATCTACTAAACACCTGTGCATATTATATCCACAGAGAATTTTGGAAACTAAGGGGCACATTTATCAATATTCGTCAAAAATGAAAATAGTTTTCAATCATTATCGCATGGATAAGGATTGAACTATTTCTCAAATTTATTAAAAAATCTCCACAGGAGCAGCAGCCACAAAAAACTGCTGTTCCTGTGAAGTTAAAAACTTACCTTTTCACTGCTTCTTCGTTCCTGACGCTGCTGCAAGGTCCGAAGAAGCCTTGTGCGCATGCTCCGTCTGAAAACTTCTCTGCACTTCAGTGATGCAGAGAGTGGAATGTGACAGGGAGGAATCATGTGATGCCTCCACACATGTGCTATAAAGCTCTGCTCTTAGGAGCAGAGCTGAACAGTGCAGCAAATAGCAGAAACGGTAATGTATGTCAGCCTGAACGGGCGTACATTACCGTATGTGTAAAAGGATTTTCATTTATTCTTAACTTGCGGTACATAACAGTCCCCATAGACATCTAGGGGTAAATGTATGAAAGTCCGATTTCTGAAAGTTGCCAGAAATCGGCGACTTTGCAGTGAAAATTTAAAGAGGTGATGACTTGTAAAGGCAAGTTTGCCTTTAAGAGCCACCGCCCCTTTAAATTTTAGCTGCAAAGTCACCGATTTCCAGCAACTTGCAGAAATCGGACTTTCATACATTTACCCCCTAGAGTCTATGGGGAGAAAAGTGCAAAGCAGCAGATATCTATGATATCTGCTGTGATGCACCATTCATAAATATGCGGGACACTACAAGTGGCGTGGAATTTATGGTAAGTGTCTGAAAATGTAACATCACTACTTATTAAATGAGAAAAAAGAAATGTGTAAAGATTCATGAAAGCTCCTATTTTCTTCATTGTGGGGGAAATTGCATTTCTGGAGTATAATACAGTTTTTTACATTTAGGCATGCGTACACATCACTAATTTGACAACTTGTGCTTTGTGCTCCTTTGCAGAAGTTAAAAAGCATATTGGCCAGAAATGTAATTTGTGCTTAACTTTACATGCCCCTATGTTTTTAAGATAATATACCTGGGCTGGGACTGTAAGATATAAATATTGCTGTCGGGAGGAGTGCAGAAGAAATCCTGAAGGCAACAGTGGGAAGAGGCAATTAGTGAGGAGATCCAGAGTCATTGGCATAATGTAATTGTTGGGAGGGAATGTGGTTGAATATGATGGGGGGACGATGGTTTGAAGGCATTGTATTTATGGTAAGGGGTGGGGGAGGACCTTGGAGGGGAAGAAAACAATTATTTCCGTCTTAGACATGTTCATCTTAAGTAAGCACTGGGACATCCAAGAGAAGATGGCTTACAGACAACTAGAGACAAGAGAGAGGATGGACAGGGAAAGTTGAGGGGTGGAGAGTTAGATTTGGGTGTTTTTGGCATTGAAGTGATATTGGAGGCCAAAAGACCTGATGAGATCACAGGCAGAATAAGTGTAGAGGGAGATGAGCAGGGGGCCAAGAAGGGACTCTAGGGGGACATGGAGGGGAGGTGGAGGTAGGGGTAGAGAGAGAGAAGGAGCAGTTGGTGACATATGTGAGCACAGTGTTACAGAAGCCAATGGAGTGGAGGGTTTACAAGAGAAGAGTGTCATGGTTCCCAAGGTAGGACCACAGAGAGAAAGTAGGTGAACAAAGTGGTTTTATTAGAAACACAGGTAATACAGGTTCAGTATGCAATACCTGATAAGGTAGTAATATAACCACAGACCTAAACAGGGGAATAGGCAATGCTGTCAAGTGATGGTGAGATGCAGTAGTCAGTGGGTTGCAAGGTGGATACCTCTGATAGAGGAGGAGAGTTAAGTAGCCTGCGGATTACAGGGTCAGATAGCTCTGAAAAGGTGGTGAGATGAGTGGCCTGCGAGTTGCAGTGTTGGATACCTCTGAAAAGGTGGTGAGAAGAGTAGCCTGCGGATTGCAGGGTTGAATACCTCTGGAGGTGGTGGTGAGAGGAGTGGCCTGCGGGTTGCAGGGTTGGATACCTCTGAAAAGGTGGTGAGATGAGTAGCCTGCGGGTTGCAGGGTTGGATACCTCTGGAAAGGTGGAGAGATGAGTAGCCTGCAGGTTGCAGGGTTGGATACCTCTGGAAAGGTGGTGAGACGAGTAGCCTGCGGATTACAGGATTGGATACCTCTGGAAAGGTGGTGAGACGAGTAGCCTGCAGATTACAGGGTTGGATACCTCTGGAAAGGTGGTGAGAGGAGTAGCCTGCGGATTGCAGGGTTGGATACCTCTGAAAAGGTGGTGAGAGGAGTAGCCTGTGAATTGCAGGGTTGAATACCTCTGGAAAGGTGGTGAGAGGAGTAGCCTGCGGATTGCAGGGTTGGATACCTCTGGAAAGGTGGTGAGAGGAGTAGCCTGCGGATTGCAGGGTTGGATACCTCTGAAAAGGTGGTGAGAGGAGTAGCCTGCGGATTGCAGGGTTGGATACCTCTGGAAAGGTGGTGTGAGGAGTAGCCTGCGAATTACAGGGTTGGAAACCTCTGAAAAGGTGGTGAGATGAGTGGCCTGCGGGTTGCAGTGTTGGATACCTCTGAAAAGGTGGTGAGATGAGTAGCCTGCGGAATGCAGAGTTGGATACCTCTGGAGAAGGTGGTGAGATGAGAAGCCAGTGGATTGCAGGGTTGGATAAGGTGGTGAGATGAGTAGCCTGCAGATTGCAGGGTTGGATACCTCTGGAAAGGTGATGAGAAGAGTAGCCTGCGGATTGCAGAGTTGGATACCTCTTGAGGAGTTGGTGAGATATGAAGCCTGCAGATTGCAGGGTTGAATACCTCTGGATAAGGTGGTGAGATGAGTAGCCTGCGGATTGCAGGGTTGGATACCTCTGGAAAGGTGGTGAGATGAGTAGTCTGTGGATTGCAGAGTTGGATACCTCTTGAGGAGTTGGTGAGATATGAAGCCTGCGGATTGCAGGATTGAATACCTCTGGAGGAGGTGGTGAGACGAGTAGCCTGCGGATTACAGGGTTGGATACCTCTGGAAAGGTGGTGAGAGGAGTAGCCTGCGGATTGCAGGGTTGGATACCTCTGAAAAGGTGGTGAGAGGAGTAGCCTGTGAATTGCAGGGTTGAATACCTCTGGAAAGGTGGTGAGAGGAGTAGCCTGCGGATTGCAGGGTTGGATACCTCTGGAAAGGTGGTGAGAGGAGTAGCCTGCGGTCCTGATGGACAATAGATGTCTAGATGTCTCTTCCACCCTGTCTAGAGGTAGACAGGGTGGAAGAGGTGGATGCAGTCACCCGCAAAAGACAAGGAAAGAGAGGGATAAGTGGGAATGAGCCAGAAGGTGCAATCAAGAATTAGCAGGACCAGGAAGGAACGGTCCCCAAAGGAGAGAGCAGCAGGAGAGATGGTATCATTGGAGATAGACAAGTTTCACTGATAACAAGGAGTATGAGAAGGAGAGGTCATGGATGTGGCCAGTTTATTGCAGACAGATCTGATATTCCAGAGGGTATAGGAGAGGGGAAGGAGGGAAAAAGTGATGTGTATGAGATTGAAGAGGTTGCTGGGATGGGATAGGATGGGATGGGTTTGAAGCAAGTAAGTAAGAGTTGTGTAACAGGAGTGAGAAGTGAAGGAACAGAAATAAAGAAGGATTGCTTTTCTAGCATATAGATACGTCCAATGCAAAGATCATCAGTGCAGTTAATTACATCATGCCTATGAGACGTGTGAAGATGCGTAGCTTAAGGATATGTGTAGGTCAAAATTGGAACCATATCTAAGAGGAGTTGTTGTCCTTACTGTATTCAACTAACACATAAATGCATCTTATATACCGCTCCAAAAGGGGTCACCAGTCTAAGATATGCATTTTGGTAATCAAGCTCAGGACAGTGTAGTTTTACACAATGCATATGTACTTGTGTCCAACTCTAAATCAGACCCTAAGAAGAACGACAGTGTGAACTGTTTTACAGAGAGCCGTAACATGGTTGCAACAAAATAAAGAACTACTGTTTTTTGTTGTTGCATACAACAGGAGAGCATCTCTTCGTTTGGCCCCATATTCTTTTTTTAAAGACATTTGTGAATGTCCTCTTATCATATGTCACATGTTTTGTGTTCCACTTTCATCAATGAATTAAACAAAGAAATGAGAATAACTGCGACTGCCTGACAAGATGTATTGTAATTAGAGATGGTCACTGACCCCCGTGTTTTGGTTTTGGATTCGGTTTTGGATCTGGATTACCGTCGTGTTTTGGTTTTGCAAAACCGCCCTTGCGTGTTTTGGTTTTGGTTTTGGTTTTGTTTGGTTTTGTTTTGCTATTTTTGAAAAAAATACATTTTTTTTGGTCTAAAATAACCTAATTTAGTGCTCCACCAGTTTCTTAGATAAGTGAGGTAATTCTAAAGCTAATAAATTATGAAAAAAACAGTTTAATCCCTGGTAGACCATCCTTAATGCAAACACTTACAGTCAAACCTGATCTACCTCCTCCATCTTTGATTATTGGCAATGTAGCTATCCTCTTTGGGTGTATATTACACCCTACACTTGTAGTTGAATATTAAAAAAGCAGCCTGCACAGACTGTGGAGCTAGAAAGTAAAATTAAATGGACCACGGTACTTTGGTGTCTATCTATGCCCCCCCCCCCCCCCGCCCTCCACTTGTAGTTGAATATAAAAAAAGCAACCTGCACAGACTGTGGGGCTAGAAAGTAAAATTAAATGGACCACGGTACTTTAGTGGCTATCAATGCCCCCCCCCCCACGCCTTCCACTTGTAGCTGAATATAAAAAAAGCAGCCTGCACAGACTGTGGAGCTAGAAAGTAAAATTAAATGGACCGCGGTACTTTGGTGGCTATCTATGCCCCCCCCCCTGCCCTCCACTTGTAGTTGAGTATAAAAAAAGCAGCCTGCATAGACTGTAGAACTAGAAATTCGAATATACAAAGAAATGCACAAAGGCAGTTTGGTATCTGTCTGCATCAGATTCCCTCTCCACTAGGAGTAAAATAGAAAACTGTTCAGCCATTATATAATCTATAATATAAATAGAAATTGAGAAAGGCAATTTGGTATCTGTCTGCATTATAATCATCAACATCCTCATTAGCACCCTCGTCACCTCCATAAATCTCCCCCTCTTCCTCTTCTATTTCCAAAGTGGTATCCTCAATTTGTGTATCACCGGCTACACTCGGGCTGTTCAGGTACACATCAGCAGAACTGCTGAAAGGGCCCTTCTTTATGGGTACACTAACAGAATGCTCACGATTAGACATACCACTGTTGGATGGACTCTCCACAGGGATTGGTGTAATTTGTGAATCAGAGCAAACATTATCCTCTAATGCCTTACTGTTATCTTGCAGCTCGGCTTTGATGCGTAACAGTAGTTGTGCACCAATTGTAGGCTCGGTAACTTTTTGGGATCTGCCACTAATAGCCAAAGGTGAAGGCCTCATTCTCTCTTTGCCACTGCGTGTGTAGAATGGCATGTTGGCAATTTTTTTTTTATCGGCACTTAACTTTTGCTCAGTAACACTTCTTTTTCGCTTCAACACAGTAAAAAAAAAAATTTATTTTGTTTTTTGGACTGATTTCGAAACACTCTGTAGTTTGACATCGCCTTGCCCAGATGATGTACTGGGAACACTAACATCAGGACTAGTGACAGAACCTGGTTGCTCATTCTGATCATATGTGGACTGCTTTGAATCCATTCTGAGCGCAAAGCACTTGTAGTGGTAAAAATTATTTGGTAAGATACTGCTGACAAATATGACTTTTGACAGCCAGAAATATTTATGCACAATTATGGGGGACACCCCAAAAGCACTGGGGAGTGCCAAATATTACAAAAATAAAATAAACCTCTATCCTCCTCTCTTCTCTAGTGATTTTTGTTACAGCAATTGGAATAAGAATATTGTATTCTCTGTCCCTGCTCTAATCAGCCTGTGACTACACCCTGCTCTCTCCCTCTGTCAAATGGCGATGGATTGCTGTGGAGGTGTGTATTTATAATCTTGAAGTATCGCGAGAACCGAGCCACGAGATCCGACGACGTCACAATGACGTTCAGCCTCGATTTGGATTCGGAGCGGGCGGGAGATTGTCGGATACCCAAAGTTCGGGTGGGTTCAGTTCTCGTGGAACCGGACCCGCCCATCTCTAATTGTAATGCATGAGGGGTTGTGACAGCATACCTCTGCGAATCCAAGCTTGCTCTCCGAAATTATCTCCATTGATTTTAGGTCGCTGATAGAAGTATGTAGGTGAATTAGACTTTGAATCCTGCAAATTAAAGTGAATTGAAGCAAATTGCGATCTCAACCAGCATTTAAAAAAAATAAAAATAATAATAATTGTGCTCAACATAATTTCTGGGATTTTGATATAACCCTAATAATTCACTGACAGCCTAGCACTGCCGGCGAATGGAGAAAGTGTTATGCGCATACGAAGCTTTGCTTTCACAGGCTAGCAAATTGACAAATGATGCTGTCTCCATAGAGGTAATCTCCGATAATTGGGTTAATGCCAGAGAAATCATACTTTAACCCTTTGTTAAATAACAAAAAGCATTGAAAGAGCTTTTTGCAGACATTTGCACTTGCATTTTGGCTCTTCACCTCTTCTTACATAGACTCTTTAAGATGCTGATATTGCATTTTGGTAAGAAGGACAAATAGGTTTTTGATCAGGTGCAGTGTCAACCCAATGAATGACAGATTGGTAGGAAGTAATAATTGTATTTATCAGTATACACCACACTATTGTAGACTATAAGACTAGAGCTTTCCAGCTGTTGTGGAACTACAAGTCACAACATGCCATTACAGCTTGTCTTGTCTGTTGCTGCTTTAGATAGAATTGGTGATTAATGCAGTGCAAACATTTTGGTTGAGAAATCAATTTGAATCCAACTGTTAACGTTTCTTAATTGTGTATTAAAATACATATGAGATCAAATATAACAAGCCAACATATGAATTCAAATAAGTGCTTAATTGTAATAAAATGTCTTTCTTAATAAATTGTTTATAATCTATGAATGACATTTATCCTCCCATACAAGAAACTTCGTCATTACAGGCTTTATGTACGTTATTTGAGGATATTTTCATACATAAGAGTTGAGCTCGGAATTAAATATCTGACAGAAGACTTAGAAAATGATATCAACAAGCTTCATTATATTCCAAAGAATATGAAACCTAAATCAATCTGACAGTTTGTGATTCACAATAAACTGTTGTAACTAGTGTTGAAACATATCAGACTGCAATGTTAGGATGCTATAAAGAAAGCATCAGCTGAATGGACTGATGCTGTGATGACACGGGGTTGAGAAATGTATTAGTCCTACAACCCCGCAGAGGAATGCTTTCTCCTCATCAGGATTTTCAATAAAAAGTATAGTGCTACAAGCACAGTAACCACTCAATCTGGATATATGATAGTGCGTGGGTACATTCTAAAGGTTGATGTGAGTGAGGTATTGTTCTCAGGAGTTGGTGTGTCTATTGTTTTGATGTGTAGGTGGAAGTGAAATAAATATACTCATAGGGTATAGGCTATGTAGTTGTAAAAAAGTATGAACATTTTCCTTTATAATGATAACACTTATTTAAAATAATGTTTCAAATTGTGCAAAAGGAATTATTTTAACATGGTGGGAGAGATGAGGAGTAGTGTGGAGAGATGAGGAGTAGTGTGAAGAGATGAGGAGTTGTGTGGAGTGATGAGGAGTAGTGTGGAGAGATTAGGAGTAGTATGAAGAGATGAGGAGTACTGTGGAGAGATGAGGAGTAGCGTGGAGAGATGAGGAGTAGTGTGGAGTGATGAGGAGTAGTGTGGAGAGATGAGGAGTAGGGTAGAGAGATGATGAATAGTGTGGAGAGATGAGTAGTGGCGTGTAGAGATGAGGAGTAGTATGAAGAGTTGAGGAGTAGTGGGGAGAGAGGTGGATTAGTGTGGAGAGAGGAGGAGTAGTGGGGAGAGATGAGGATTAGTGTGGAGAGATGAGGAGAAGTGTGAAGAGATGAGGAGTAGTGTGGAGAGATGATGAGAAGTGTGGAGAGATGAGGAGTACTGTGGAGAGATGAGTATTACTGTGGAGAGATGAGGATTAGTGTGTTGAGATGAGGAGTAGTGTGAAGAGATGAGGAGTAGTGTGGAGAGAGGAGGACTAGTGTGGAGAGATGATGAGAAGTGTGGAGAGATGAGGAGTAGTATGAAGAGATGAGGAGTAATGTGCAGAGATGAGGAGTAGTGTGGAGAGATGATGAGTAGTGTGGAGATATGATGAGTAGTGTTAAGAGATGAGGAGTAGTGTGGAGAGATGAGGAGTAGTATGAAGAGATGAGGAGTGGTGTGGAGAGATGAGGAGTAGTATGAAGAGATGAGGAGTAGTGGGGAGAGAGGTGGATTAGTGTGGAGAGAGGAGGAGTAGTGGGGAGAGATGAGGATTAGTGTGGAGAGATGAGGAGAAGTGTGAAGAGATGAGGAGTAGTGTGGAGAGATGATGAGAAGTGTGGAGAGATGAGGAGTAGTGTGAAGAGATGAGGAGTAGTGTGCAGAGATGAGGAGTAATGTTAAGAGATGAGGAGTAGCGTTCCAGTCTCATGCCTAAACTCCCACTGGTCGGCTTCCTCTCTTTCTCATCCCTTCTTCCCTTCTTCCCCTTCCTCGACTCTGTCTCCGTCTCTCCCGTCTCATCCATGTGCCTGTCTGTCTTCCCCTCCCTTTAAATTGTACGCTCCTTTGAGCAGGGCTCTCCTACCTCCTGTTTCCATCACTTATAACTGCGCTCTCCAGCTACTCAGTTCACCTCCTCTCCAACCCTCTGCCCTCTGTCTCCTCTCGCTTCTCTCCGCTCCCCTCAGTGACTCTTTACCTGTCATCCGTGCCCACCCTCTTGGGCCATAGTTACCTGCCTGTACTCACTTTTCCCCTCCCTCTCTTTCTTGCTGTGACTGAGCCCCCAGAGTTATAGTGCTTACTGTTACTTGTACTGTGCTGTTTCACCTTGTACTGTGCCATTGTTTGTCCTTGTACGGCGCTAAGGATACTTTGTGGCGCCCTATAAATAAAAATTAA